>NC_091236.1:5124415-5216915 GCF_040958095.1 Procambarus clarkii | reverse complement strand
CAGGTCAGTCAGGGGCGGTGGGGTCCGTTCTTCCGTTTTGCCCACAGCACGGTGTAGGAGTTTGCGGCGGTGTGGTTTGCACTTCGGATGGTTCGAGTCACCCGTGAATCGACGCTCTGGCTACATTCGGACTGCTCCCTGGTGGTTCATTGTCTGAACCGAGGGGGTTCAATGCGGTCCTTGGTTTTTTGGGGCTGGTCACTTCGGGTGACTCATCTGCTGAGTTCTCAGGGTTTGACTCTTCTGGCAGTTCACGTCCAAGGGGTGTCCAACGTCCTCGCGGACAGCCTGTCCCAGTTCATTCCTCTGTCCGCGGAATGGATGGTTGTTACCGGCTCATTCAGTTAGGTCTGCTAGATGTTCGGGTGCCCGGAAGTGGACCTCTTTGCATTGGCGTGGTTGTAGTGTCTTCCAGAATATGTGGCGCCCTTTCCCGACCGCATGGCCATCGGGATCAGTGCTTTCTGGCAGGACTGGTCGAGGTGGAGGTTCCTGTACCTCTTTCTCCCGGTTCAATTTTGCTCCAGGTCCTAGTTTGCTTGGAGACTTACCAGGAGGCGAGTAATCCTCTTGACCCCTTGGTGGGCAACACAGCCTTGGTTTCAGGTGCTGCTTGCTCGGTGTCTGAACCCAGAGGTTTTCCGCAGCTCCGCCTCTTTCAACAGATCGGTCCAGTCCGTTACAGGACTGGTTCGCTCTTCTCCTCGAGTCTTCGCGTTTGATCTTTTTGACTCAGATCTTTTACCGTCTGTATGTTCTTGTATTCTGAATTACCGTCTTGATCAGGTGGCTTCTTTGATGGTGTCCCACCTGTGGGCTTCGTCTCGGCTGCAGTATGAAGTTTCCTGGCAGTCCTTCCATTTCTTTTTGACTCTTCGTCGTTGTACTTCGCTTTTGGTTAAGGGTGTTTTGTCCTTTCTCTCGTGGCTGTTTCAGGACAGTCATCTTATGCCGGATACTGTCGCCTCGTATCGTACTGCGTTGGCGGAGCCTCTGCAGCTTGCTTGCTTGCCGTATAGATGTTACTTCTGTGCCGTTTTGCAAGCTGTCTCATGCGTTGTTTCACTTGCTGCCTGCTCATGCTCTGCCTGAGCCATCCTAGTCTTTGGACAGAGTGCTCTCCTATCTCTCTTCTCCTCGGTTTGTTGTGGCGCCTTCGGTTCAGGATTGTTTTTTTAAGGCTCTTTTCTTGTTGGCATTGGCCTCTGGGGATCGAGTCGGGGAGCTTCATGCTCTCCTCTGGTGCAGGGGTTTCTGCTTTTTTGGTCCTGGTGGTCATTTTGTTCGTTTGCAGTCGTCTCCTTTTGTGGCGAAGAATGAGACTGCTGCTTTCCAGAGGGGTCCTTGGGTTGTTGATTCGGCCTGGGGTACATCATGTTTTCGCCGTTACTTGCACGGCATGGTCTCTGTGACAGGTGATGGGCTTTGGGTTGACCAGGTTTCCCTTCTTCCCTGTTCCAGGGCTAGGGTCTCTCAGGTCGTCCTCAGGATTATTCGGTCCAGCCAACCTGCGGTCTATCCCCGTGCCCACGACGTTCGTAAGTTCGCGGCTTTGGCTGCTGTTTTTTGTAATAGGTCCTGGGCTGACATTTGGGCATAGGTGACATTTGGGTCAAACAGGGTCCTGACCACACGGTACCTTGTTAAAGTTCCGGGCCCTTCTCGGGCTTGTGTTGCTTTGGGTCGCAGGTTGCAGCCAGTTGTCTCGACTTCGAGTTGAGGAGCAAATGGCGGCCGCCTCCCGGGTAAGTTCCTCTTTTCCTTTATCTTTGATTAGATAGCTCCAGGGAGCTGAAGGGGCTCTCCTCAGAAAACCAGCATTGAAGGTAATAAAACGCCATTTTCTGGGTGAGACCAAGAGGCTCCCGGCATCCCTCCCTCCAGTTTTAGGGAGGTATTGATATTCAACCTCTGAACTGGGGTTGGTAGCTGGCATGGGAGGTCTGGGGCTTCCCTTCCCCCTCCCAGAGAAGGGGGGGGGGGGAAGCTGTGCAGACAGCGGCACAGCGGCTGTGGTGATGTCATGTTTGTTTGCTTGTTTTCTGATTGGGGTGTTCTGCCTGCTCATTCTGCTTTTGGTTTGCAATTTTTAACCAGCTGTAGTTTGCTTTGGGATTCCTACCTTTCTGGGTGCCTGACATGGTAGATGGCAGACATAAGAACATAAGAATAAAGGTAACTACAGAAGGCCTATTGGCCCATACGAGGCAGCTCCTATTTGTAACCACCCAATCCCACTCATATACATGTCCAACCCAAATTTGAAACAATCAAAGGACCCCCACTTCCATCACGTTACACAGTAATTGGTTCCATAAATTAACAACCCTGTTACCGAACCAGTATTTACTCAGGTCTTTCCTAAGTCTAAACTTATACAATTTATACCCATTGTTTTGTGTTCTGTCTTGTGTTAATACTTTTAATACCCTATTAATATACCCTGTGTTATGTCCATTCATCCACTTGTAAACCTCTATCATGTCACCCCTAACTCTTCGTCTTTCCAGTGATACATGGTTGATACCTGATTGATGGGGTTCTGGGAGTTCTTCTACTCCCCAAGCCCAGCCCGAGGCCAGGCTTAACTTGTGAGAGTTTTATCCACTAGGCTGTTGCTTGCAGCGGCCTGCAGGCCCACATATCCACCACAGCCTGGTTGGTTTGGCACTCCTTGGAGAAAATGATCAAGTTTTCTCTTAAAGATGTCCACGGTTGTTCAGACAATATTTCTTATGCTCGCTGGGAGGATGTTGAGCAACTGTGGATCTCTAATGTTTATACAGTATTCTCTGATTGTGCCCATGGCACCCCTGTTCTTCACTGATTCTATTCTGCATTTTCTTCCATATCGTTCACTCCAGTATGTTGTTATTTTACTGTGTAGATTTGGAACCTGGTCCTCCAGTATTTTCCACGTGTATATTACTTGATATCTCTCTCGTCTCCTTTCTAGCGAGTACATTTGGAGAGCTTTGAGGCGATCCCAATAATTTAGGTGCTCTTTTGCGTCTATGTATGCCGATATGTTCTCTGTATTCCCCTTTATTTCAGCAATCTCTCCTGCTCTGAAGGGGAGAGCGAGTACTGAGCAGTTCTCAAGATGGGACAATACAAGTGATTTGTATTGTATAACCATTGTGAAGGGATCCCTGGATTTGAAAGTTCTCGTAATCAAATCCGATCATTTTTCTGGCTGACGCAATATTTGCTTCGTTATGCTCCCTAAACATTAGGTCATCAGACATCATTATTCCCAAATCCTTTACATGCTGCTTTCCTACTATGGGCACATTTGATTGTGTTTTGTACCCTGTATTATGTTTAAGGTCCTCATTTTTACCGTACCTGAGTACTTGGAATTTATCACTGTTAAACGTAATGTTATTTTCCGTTTCCCAGTCGAAAACTTTATTAATATCTGCTTGAAGTTTTTCAATGTCTTTAGCCAAGGTAATTTTCATGCTGATTTTTGTGTCATCTGCAAAGGATGATACGAAGTTGTGACTTGTATTTTTGTCTATATCTGATATGAGAATAAGGAAAAGCAGTGGTGCAAGGACTGTACCTTGAGGTACAGAACTTTTAACTGCGCTTGGACTCGATTTTACATGATTGACTGTTACTCGTTGTGTTCTGTTTGACAGAAAACCTAGTATCCAGCGTCCTAATTTACCGATTATTCCCATTGACCTCATTTTGTGTGCTATCACTCCATGGTCACATTTATTGAATGCCTTTGCAAAGTCCATGTAGACCACATCAGCATTCTGTTTTTCTTCTAATGCCTCAGTGACTTTGTCGTAGTGATGAAGAAGCTGTGAGAGGCACGATCTTCCCGCTCGAAATCCATGTTGGCCTGGGTTGTGAAGGTCATTGGTATCCATGAAATTGGTAACCTGACTCCTAATCACTCTCTCAAATACTTTTTTTATGCAGGACATTAGTGCAACTGGTCTATAATTCTTTGCCAATGCTTTGCTCCCTCCTTTGTGTAGAGGGGCTATGTCTGCTACTTTAAGTGCATCTGGTATCTCTCCTGTGTCCAAGCTCTTCCTCCATACTATACTGAGTGCCTGTGCTACTAGCACTTTGCATTTCTTTATAAATATTGAGCTGAGTGTATGGGCATGTTTTCAATTTCTCTCTCAAAATCCAGTACCCTCGTGTTGATATCAGTTATATTTACAGGGGTTTGGATATTGTGCATAAAGAAATTGTCTGGATCTTCCACTTTCATGTTGTTTATTGGAGTGCTAAACATGTCCTCATACTGCTTTTTTAGGATTTCACTAATTTCTTTTGTCATCCTCTGTGTATGAACCTTCACTCGTACGAATTGGTCCAATACTGGCAGTGGTTTTTGCTTTTTGATTTTGCATATATGAAGAAGTATTTTAGATTTTTTTTTATTTCCTGAATTGCTTTCTGTTCTAACTGCCTTAATTCAGTCTGATATGAGTGCTTCAATTTGTGCTCGATTTCTTCAATCTCCCTATTTAAATTATTGCTTCTTTGATGGGAAAATCATGTCTGCTTAAGCATCTCTGTTATTTTTTTCCTTTGTTTGTAATGTCGTCTGTGTTCTCTTTCTACGTTGGATGTCTTTCTAGCTTTCCTCAACGGAACATGTTTCAGACAGACTTCCCCCTCCCAGGGAGGGGGGGTTGCGCAGACAGCGGTGCGGCGACATGATACCGTCATGCTTGTTTGCTAATTTTAATTTGGGAGTTCAGTCCACCTGTTTGGCCTTCGGTTGCAATAGTTTACCAGAATAGGGGTATGTTTTGGGGCGCCTACCCCTCAGGGTGCCTATCCCGGTCGATGGCAGACATAGAATGCTCCCTATCATAAGGGGGGTCTCTATAGGCCATTGCTCCTCGTGCCTCTCTAGAGGGGGGCCAGGTTCTGGCTCTTGGTCCCCAGTAGGCAAGAACTCCATGCATTGACTGATGCCAGAAAGTTATACATATCCATTCAGCCAGGATAGCTCCGGGGAGCCTCCGGGACTCACCCAGAAAATGGCTTTTCATTACATTCAACGCTGGTTTTCTTGTACTTGTATTAATTTTTCCATTGTGTTTTCTATTATCTGATCTAGGCTATATAGTTTTAATTATTTAATTAACAAATTTCTTTTAAAAGTATCATCCAGTATAGTGTAATTTATTTTCATCCCTTATTCGTCGTAATTTTTATTTTCATTATTGTAATGTTTTAAAATCTTTTGATGAAAATTACCTTGAATTTGTAAGTAAGTACAGTAATTATATTTTGTGATCTTTTTTTTTGCAGTACACATCTTCGACAAACGAATTTCAGCCACAGACAAAACGTTGTCGAGGGCAAGCTCATGTTCAGTTTCATGGCCGTGAATTCAGGAATGAAAATGGCAATGTTAATCCATTTCGTCGGCGAATTATGGTTTCCAGAGCTCCCACCAGGTTTGGCCACCCATCCACAATGCACCCAAGATTTGGACCACATCGTTCTTCTCTTTTTCCCATTACTCGCCCTGATTACAATCAGTGTTCTCCTAACTTTCAACAAGCCCAAAGAAGGCCTCAGAATCCTGGGGCATTTGAACCAAGATCATTTTCCAACTTGCAGAACCAGGTACAAGTGGCTGGTAATCAAGGCATGTCTGTGATCTCTAATAAAGTTCACGGATATCACAACGGTCCTCCCCCTGACACAGCTGCTTGGCCCCAGTCACCACATTACCGGTTTGGAGGACCTCCGCAATTTAACAGTCCCAGTGAACACTTTCTACATGGACTTTCAGGACTTCCATGCCCTCCACCCTCCTCTTTAGACAATTCATTTAATCTTGGAAGCCCACTTAGATGTTATGATGAAGTAATGCAATCGTCTGAAGTTGAATGTGTCGGTGATTTAAACAGAGGGTGGTACGCTCAACATGACGTGACACATCCTATGCCACTGTCTTCAGAACAATACACACCATCTGCTTTGGCACACAGTAAAGTGCCACCTCCTCCACCAGACAACTTGTTTCAAACATACCAAAATATGTCGCTGCCACATATCATGCAACGATCACATGGTATGCCACCACCACCACCACCACCACCCTCACCACAAAGTATGCCACCACCGCCACCACCACCACCACACAGTATGCCACCACCACCTCTACCACACAGTATGCCACCACCACCTCCACCACACAGTATGCCACCACCACCACCACCTCCATCACACAGTATGCCACCACCACCTCCACCACACAGTATGCAACGACCTCCATCACACAGTATGCCACCACCACCACCTCCATCACATAGTATGCCACCACCATCACACAGTATGCCACCACCACCACACAGTATGCTGCCATCATCGCATAGTGTGCCCCCGCCAAATCCACCTTCACCGCACAGTATAACCCCTCCATCACATAATATGAATCCACCACACAGTATGTCACAATTACCTCTATCACTTTACAGTATGACACCACCACATAACATGCCACCTCCATCCCTAGTACATCACTTGTCATCATCACACCATCAATCACCTACACCACCACTTCATGTGCAATTTGATATCACCCGAGCTCCACCCCCTATGCCTCCTGCAAGCTTTTAACTAAATGATAGTATTCGTTAGGGCTGAGCATGTAGATTAACAATTTCTCCCTTATTTGAATTTTGTGGATCTACTTGTCGGGGGGTCCTGCTGCCTGAGTAACAGCTTCTCCTCCTTATCAACCTACCCAGGCTTTACGCCCTGGAGAGGTCACTCCAGACCGACAACCAGAGCGCAACACCATAGTCTCCTGAGATTGATGGCTACCTACTACTACTACTTGACGTTACTGATTACACTTTGGTTTCCAGTTGTTGGACAGAAAAGTTGTTATCCAGATCCCCCTTAGGGCCAACAACCGAGCTTTCCCAGGATACAACCCACAACATTTGTTTAACTTCCAGGAACCTTCTTATTGTTAGGTAAACAGAGGCATCAGGTGTTTAAAATTTAGAATTGCTGTTTACTGTTGGACAGATCCCGATGCAAATCACGTGGCATTTCCAATTGCTTGAACTACTTAAGAAATATGTCCGAATAAATTCTTCTCTGGAGAGCCCCTTGGTGTGTTCCTGTTTACAGCAATCTCACTGGGATTGCTGTACACTACATGCTATATCTCTCGCAAGAGTTCTGTTTGGCTTACTGGGAACCAGAACCAGAACCTGGCCTCCTCACAAAGGTGCAGAGAGCAAATGACATTCTGCCATCTCGCTGGCAAAGCATCCAGAAAAATCAATGAGGCTTGACAGACAACAGCTGGGTTCACAAAACTAAGAGCTTTGAAATTGCCAAGCAATTCCACAGACAAATAAACCAAAGCAAAACAATACATTTGAAGCTAGTTCGAGCTCTTTAGAACTGGTCACCACTACAAGGTGGCCTGGAAGTCAGTCCTCTGCCAGCTTGCCACTCAGTTGTATTGCTGATGTGTTGCTGTGTGCAACACAGTAGTGCTCCTTGGTTGCCATCTCTTTCAGTGGGTCCCAGTGTTTCTGAGCTAAGTGCTGGCCATCCTAGAACTTGTTCTGTGGGGGTCATTGCTTGTATATCCTTTGAATATTGATTAACTTCAAGGCATGTTTTTGTTTTTATCTATTGTTGTTGTGTGGACTTGACTTTTTGTACTTTGAACTGCATGCATCCAACAGTTACTTTCATGGGTGTTCATTTAGTGCTGCTCTTGAAATAACTAGAATGACTTCTCTTGTGTGTTTGGGAGTTCCCTTTCAAGGCCCGGCCACCAGGGTGGAATGCCTTACCCCGGGTAATTCAAGAGTAATTTGACTCCTCCGTGTAGGCTCTTGGTTGGGGGCATTCAAGTCAGTAGTGTTGGGGTTCACTTGGGGTTCATGTATTTTGTTTATATAGCATGCTGCAGTCGCCATTTGTAGTCTTAGTTCATTATGCTGTTTTTGGTTCCTGTTCTTTTGGTATTTGGAGCCGGTCGGCCGAGCGAACAGCACACTGGACTTGTGATCCTGTGGTCCTGGGTTCGATCCCAGGCGCCGGCGAGAAACAATGGGCAAAAGTTTCTTTCACCCCTATGCCCCTGTTACCTAGCAGTAAAAATTATGCATAAACAAGAGCTCGTCAAGTTTGCCCATTCCATTTGCAAATTTGAAGGGCATTTGTCATCTTTGCTATGTGGCGATGATAATCCTTTCTGCCTTCACCATGCTACCAGTTGGGTCAGTGATGCTTACGACCCCGAATCCTGTGAGGTTTGTTCCCCCACAACTTCTGATCCTGCTTCTGAAGTGGAAGCATTTTAGGCAGCTGCTGCTGCTTACAGGCTTTGTTTGCCTGGGTTCAGTAATTACCTAAGTGTAGTTACAGAATGAGCGCTATGCTCGTGGTGTCCCGTCTTCCCAGCACTAGTTATACATTAAAATTAAAGACATACGACGCTCTGAAATTACTGACAGTTTTGGCCTCCACCACCACCTCACCTAACTTGTTCCAACTATCTACCACTCTGATTGCGAAAGTTAATTTTCTTATATTCCTTCGGCAGCTTTGTTTACTTAGTTTAAATCTATGACCTCTTGTTCTTGAAGTTCCAGGTCTCAGGAATTCATCCCTATTAATAATTTTATCGATTCTCGTTACTATTTTGTACGTAGTGATCATATCACCTGTTTTTCTTCTATCTTTTAGTTTGGCATTTTTAATGCCTCTAACCTCTCCTCGTAGTTCTTGTCCTTCAGTTCTGGAAGCCATTAAGTTGCATGCCTTTGCACCTTTTCCAGTTTGTTGATGTGCTTCTTAAGATATGGGCACAATACAACCACTGCATATTCCAGCTTTTGTCTAACAAAAGTCACAAACAATTTCTTTAGTATTTTGCCATCCATGTATTTAAAAGCAATTCGGAAGTTAGAAAGTGTAGCATAGGCTCCCCACACAATTTTCTTTGTGGTCCTGAGGTGATATAGTTTTATATCTAGAACCATCTCTTTATCAGACCTCTTTAAACATTTCTCACATAATTTATAGGTTGTGTGGGGTCTGTTTTATTTCATATTCTATAACATGGTATTTATTCACATTAAACTCAATTTGCCAAGTGGTGCTCCATACACTTATTTTGTCCAGGTCCTCTTGAAGGGCATGACAATCATCAAAGTTTCTTATCTTTCCTATTATCTTAACATCATCATCAAACATGTTCATATAATTCTGTGTGCCATCTGGTAGATTGTTTATGTAGACAATGAACATTACCGGTGAAGAAGTGTTCACAGTTTTGTGTTCAGATGGATATTCCAGAATTACTCTGTAATGTAGTTACCTGGAATTGGAGGTGTTGGTAATCATTTTGGCTCTGGCCATGCCTCCTCAGTCCAAAGCAGATGTGGAATGCCCTGCTTCCAGCTTATGAAACATCGGAGGGTTTCTGAGTAGGGGTAGAATTTAGCTCTGGGTGTATCTTAGGCAGTTCCAGTGGGTTGCCCCTTCATTCTTGAAGGTGGAGGTAGTTGAGCCCTCTAGTCCCACCAAGGTTATAGAGTATTTTTCCCTTCACAACCACATGCTTCCGGTGTCTTCCTGGGAAGATGCATTTCTTTCCCAGGCTTTGGGTGAATATTTTGCCCCTGCCCTGGGGCCTTCATTGCAAGCTCCCAGGTTTCGGGATGAGGGAAGGCAGGAACCCGAATTGGGCCTGTGGATATCCTATGATTCCTCTTGGTATATTGTTACTTCTGAGAAGGGGTTTCTTTTCCTCCTGATAGATATGAGTTTGATATCTCTATGACATGGCATTGTCATGGAGATAATAGGACCCCTGACAGCTGAGTGGACATCTCTTCGGATTCGTAGTGCTGAGGTTCCGGGTTCGAATCCCGGTGGAGGCGGAGACAAATGGGCAAAATGTTTCTTTCACCCTGATGCCCCCTTTTACCTAGCAGTAAATGCGTACTTGGGAGTTAGACAGCTGCTACGGGCTGCTTCCTGGGGAGGGTGTTTAACTAAAAGGAGGCCTGGTCGAGGACCGGGCCGCGGGGACGCTAAGCTCCGTAATCATCTCAAGATAGTCCCTGCAGTATCTGTTTACATGTGCCATTCAGTCCTGCGGATTTGTCTTACTGCCATATTTATTACGTTTCGTCGTTCCAGACTCATCCTGGCTAGCTGATAACCTTACCTTACCTTGAGGTTACCTTACCTTGAGGTGCTTCCGGGGCTTAGCGTCCCCGCGGCCCGGTCGTCGACCAGGCCTCCTGGTTGCTGGACTGATCAACCAGGCTGTTGGACGCGGCTGCTCGCAGCCTGACATATGAGTCACAGCCTGGTTGATCAGGTATCCTTTGATCCTAATAGATAACCCTCTATTTTTTTTTTTTCTTTCGGGGCTCGACAGGGGGCTCTGTTGTTCACGTATGCTTGAGTGGCATGAGGTGTCAAACATTTTTTGTGTGTTCTTTGGTGGCCCTCCTTCACCCAAGTCGTCTCTGCTTGACGACTGTGGTTTACTACTGCTCTTGCCAAGTATGTGGTAAGTGGCAGCTTGATATTCACCAGCCTGTGCTGTCTGTGGCCTTAATTGTAGATGATCACTGGGCTCATATGCACTTGGACTGTCATGCATTTTTGGGCCTTTGAGCTCTCTGTTGATAAGCTCTGTTAGGATATGGACTCACTTGGCTTGATTTCGTGTATGGAGGATTTTGCCATGATGCTCACACCCATTCTTTGGGAGACAGGTTGCATTTTACATGGCTCAGATATTAGCAGGCCATCTTAGCCCAGTCTTTAGATTCATTTTGGTCCTTAGCCCTTTTGTCTGCTGCTTCTTTTTTTGCATTGTCTCTTTCCTAATGATAGTGTTGTGCAATTCCTTTTGATGGCTGCTACGTCTTGCCATCCGATTTCCCATCTTTTAACCACTTGGGGGTTCTGCTCTTTATTCTTGGAGGCAATCTGGTAGGGCTGGGGCCATTCCTGCTGTTGGACAAGGGTAGGCCTTCAGGGGTGCCAGATTCTCAGGCTGTTGCATTTCCTGTGGGGGTAGAGCCTCATCTTCCACTCTTTGGCAACACACTTTTGCATCGAGGAAGGATGGCACCGCTCGTGGCTTTCATCAGCCCTTTCACAGTATGCCCCTTTTATGACACTATGGAGGGTTATCTCGATTACTTTGCCAATTCCTGGTCTTATCTTTTGTAGATGTTGCAGGTTGTTGTTACCTCGGCCAGCTGTGGATATAGTCAGTTCTGCTCCTTTTTCTGTGTTGAGTCTTGTTGGCTTCCTGAAGCTATCGTACACTGATCGATGCGACACCACTTTGTACCATCAGTCACAGAGTTCTATTTACCTACCGGGGACCATGAGCTAGAACCTGGTCCCCTCAGAGAGGCGCAGGGAGCAATGATCTATGATCACTTTACATTTAAAGGTTATCTTTCATCCTTGCCACCACCTAGGGGAAGGTGCCCATAAAGATTGGTGAATTAAAACAGACTACTACATGGTTAAAAATGAGACCACAGCCCCAAAATTGCAAAAGTACTCTCCAACAAGGAAAACAAATAACCAAAATTTTGTGCATCTTGCCACTGCTAGTTTACTCCACCTCCCCCTTCATTGGGGGAAGGAGGGAGCCAGCCTGGGTCAGTTAGGCCAAGCACCGGTCAGTTCTAGACTGATGTTTGTGCCTGTTAGTTGTAGTTATCGTCGTCACTCTGGTTTCAGTTTCTTGTTTGATGTGGTGTTTTTGCCTTTGAGGCTGCTCTTTTATATGAGAGTGTGAGTGAGCCTATAGTTTAGTGTAGTGGAACTACATGTGCTCATGGCTTACTTCCTTGTGTGTTCTGTAGGTACTTCCTTTGCGTAGTCATGGGTGTCTTCTCTGTGGTATTCGGGAAACACTACCGTTAGGAGGCTTCCTTGCTTGGAGTGATCCTCGCCCTTCAAGTAAGCCAGTGGTCTGTGAATTCTGTCTTTCCTTGGATTTGGGTGTTTTCTGTGGGGGAGCCCCTATGGCTTCCCGGAGCTTATCGGGCTAATGTATGTTATATTAGACCGGGACGTAAGCTAAGGAGTTCAAACCTACCAGGGACCAGCACCAAAACCTGGCCCCTTCAGAGAAATTTCAGGGAGCAATGGCCCTGGAAAATCCCCTTGTGGTTGGGGTTTTCCTTATCTGCCATTGGCTGGGGCTAGGCACCCAGAAAGGTAGGCATAACAAAACAAAACCCACATGGTAAAAAACTAAAACAGAAAATCGAACAGAGAGGTAGAAACCCTACAATCACAAGAAAACAAGCAAACAAGCAAACATCACACTTTACTGCCGTGCCGATTGCCCGCACAGCCCTCCCTGCCCCGAGAGGGAAAGGGGGAGGTCCCGGACTTCACCGTACTGGCCACCTAGCATTAGTCCGTAAGCTAATGTCAACCGGGACAGACGCTTCTCTGGCCTCAGTTTCCTTGGCGGTGTTTGCCTTTCGTGGCGTTCACTGCCGTGTGTTGTGTTGTGTAGTGTCCAGGTGTTCCTCATCAGTACTGGGGCTGCATGCGCTTAGGAGCTTCCTTCCCTAAGTGCCCTGTGAGTACTGCCCCTATGTGACAGGGTTATCTTCCCTGGGGCGTTCGGGAACCATTCCCGTAGAGGTTCTTGCTGCTCGGCATTTGCCTCCCCCTTGGGGCCCCTTGTTTGTCCCTGGGTAGGGACTGGTATTGTGCTGGTTAGGGCGTTAAGTTGTAGCACAACATACCACCTACACAGCGACCGGTTCCTGTTGCCTCTGGGGCGGTGTACTTTTGCAGGGTTTTTCTTTTGTTTTTATTTTAATTTGCCTGGTGGGGGTCTGCCTAGTGTGGCCATAGTTCCACTGGTAGTGTTTGGTGGCCCTCTGGTAGGCCCCCATGATTGTACACGTCGCAGGGGTTTGCAGTGTTTTCCTCTACCCCTAGTTAGTTTTGGATTTTAACCGATTAGCAACACCTTGCCCGGGCTTCCCATAGTTGTTACCCTACGGGCCCTGGAAAATGCTGTCGGGGCTCGGTGGACCATTGAATGTGTCTTCTGGGTAACAACCCATCTTGTGCGGGTTCATTGGTTGCTGTGCCCTTTTCTCCGGGTGACAGTCGCCACTTCTACCTCCGTCATGTTGCCTGTTTGGTCATTGACACCTTGACCCGGAGTCTTGCGAGTTGTTCTGTTCTCCAGTACTCTCCTGATGTTATTACTGTTCAGAGTACAGGCAGCATCCATGTTACAAGCTTCATTTAGGTTGCTGCAACGTGCTAGGTTAGTTTCCCACTCGGATGTCCTGAGGCCACACCATTTTGGTTAGGTGCTGTTCGCCCTTTTCCCTCCCTGTTTCCGGCTCCTGACCGTCGGTGGGTTTCAGGGTCAGGACGTGGTTTAGTTGGGACCGAGGGCGGTTTTCGGGGGCTGCCCCGTTTGGGTTGGGGACGGAGGTTTTCGTGCCTCTTCCTCCAGCCAAGACTTCTGGGTCTTACCAGCGGCCCTTTCCTGCTGCCTTTTTCCCTGGACTCTTCCTTTTTTTAAGTGGCAGAGGGCATGAAGGAAGGTTCTGCCCCGGGGTCTCTGTTGCAGGTTCCCGGGGCTGTGGGGGATGCCTGTTAGAAGTTCTGGGGCGGTTTGCCCCTGCCTGGGTTTTCTGCTTCTGGGCGGAGTTTTTCGTCCATCTAGTCTGCTTGCTTCCCACATTTGCTGGTGTTTCGTATCTATTGCGTCGGTCATGGCCCCCTGTTTCTGGTGGCCATTTTCTTCTGCCGGTTTCCCGGCGTGGCCACCAGGGTGGCATTGCAGTCTGTTTACATGTGCCTGGGTGTGCAAGCTAGCATCTTAGGTGAGTTTTTCACCTCTTTTCAGGGGGTTTCTTTGCTTTTCTGGTGTTTTCTGCCCATCTTCTGTTCCTCTGGGAACGCCTGGGTATTGATTTTTACACTGGTTTTTCCGTTTTCTGTCTGTTTTAGATCTGGGCTCTAGGGTTTGGGCTCAGTGTCCCCTGCCTGTTTATGGCTGCTCCCACACCCTATCCCTCAGTTTTCGGTCTGTTTTGACTTTTCCTGAGGGTTCTGTCTGGGGGGCTGTGCTTTGCCTTTCTGTGGTGTATTTTCGCCGACAAATGTTGTAGTTTGGGCCTCCCCCTGGGTTCGATTCTGGGTTCCTTTGGTTTCGTTCCGGAGGTTTCTTCCTCTTGGGCCCCCCTTTGTGGGATCTGGGGAGGCTTTGTTTCCTCGTGTGTGACCCGGTTCTGCCTTCTGGGGTTCCAGGGTCTTCCTGGCTTGCAGGCTGACCTTTTTGGGTCTTGGCACATGTTGTGGTCATACCGGGCCTTGGGTTTTGTTGTCGAGGTGGGCCTTTTGATACAGTTTTGTACTTTCTTTGTGCCGTCTTCGCCTGGCCAGCGTGATGCTCTCTGCCCACTGGTCGGCGGCTTGTATTTTTCTTTTCTTTATTTAATTTTCTTTTCTTTTCGTGTGTGTGTGTGTGTGTACACACACATACATGTACATGTGTACACGTATGTGTGTGTGTGTACACGTGTGTTTATGCTCATGTACATGCACACGTGTGTAATACACCTTGTGTGTGTGTGTGTATTTATATATATATACCTTTTCATTCGGAAGGGGCTCCATTCCCTTCGCTGTTGATGAGGCGCTGGGGGAGTAGCTTGCTCTGTTGGCTCTCGCTTAGTCCCGCAGTTCGTGGGCGTTTTTGGTTGTCTTCTGGCCTCTGGTGGCGGACGGCTTTTCCCCATTTTGGGGGGTTCAGGGCTGGCGGGGTGGGCTTCTTCCCCTGTGCTTCATCATGTCACCTTTTTGGGTGCGTTTGGACGTGGTTGATCTGCGCCATCCTTCCGGGGTTCCCGTCTGCTCTATGCAGACACGGGCCTTGGGGATCTGCGGTTCTTTTGGACTTGTTCAGTCTGCGCCCTGGATTCTTTGCCCTTTTCGGAGGACTGTTGTCTCCGGTCTGGCTTCTGTTGGGGCCGGGTGCCTGGATGGCCGTTCCATCTGTTTCTGTCCCGGGTTCGGACCTGGTTGGGTCTTGTTTAGTGCTCTTGGGCCGCTCCTTGCCTTTCTCTCCAGAAGCAATGCAGCGGCTGTGGTTCTGCCTTCGGCTGTTTATGAGGAGGTTCCAGGTCGCTCGGCGGTTGCTTGAGCGGTTGTGAGGGAGTTTGAACTTCGATGTCCTGGTCTGCCTGCAGGGTAGGGTTTGGCTTTGGTGTCTGTTTTGGTTCCTTCGGGGACTACCCTTCCGCCTCTCTTGCAATCATTGGGTTCGTCCTCCGGGGATCTTGTGTTGGTGCTGTGTCACCGACTTTCTCTTTGGGGTTTTCAGGGTTCCGTGCCTTGGTACCTCCCCGAGCCTTCGCTCGATGTGTTCAAGGATGGGTCATCTATTGGCTGGGGCTTTGTGACCATTGCTCACCAGGTCGGCTGTTGATGGTGGGATCTGTCCATCTGTCGGGCTCACAGCATGGTTTGGGAGTTCGCAGCTGTCTGTTTTGTGCTTCGGAGGGTTCGGGTCACTCGGTGCTCTATCATTCAGCTCCATTCGGACTGTTCTCCAGTGGTTCATTGCCGGAACCACAGGGTTTCTCTTAGGTCTTTGACCTTTGGGGTTGGTCCCTTCGAGTGGCTCGTTTGCTGGATTCTCGGGGTTTGGCTAGCCGTGCGGGTTCATGTCCGGGGGTGTGTCCTGCGTCCTGGCGGACAGTCTGTCTCTGTTCATTCCTCTGTTCGTGGATTGGCCAGTCATCGCCGACTCATTTTGTTGGCTCTGCTGGACGTATGGACTCCAGGCCATGGCCATTTTTGCGTCAGTGTGGTCTTGGCGTCTCTCATTTTATATGCAGGGGTTTCTGCTCATTTGGTTCTGGTGGTAGGTTTGTATGTTTGCAGCCTTTCTCTGTCCTTCTGGCGACGATTGAGATGGCTGCTTTCCGGAGGGGTCCTTGGGTTATTGATGCTTGGTTGGTTCGGCCGGGGGTGTGTCATGTGTTGTCCGGGTTGTGGCTCTTTGCCGTTACCTGCGTACCGTGACTGGGGATACGTTTTGGGTTGATCCGGTTCCCCTTGTTCCCTGTTTCAGGGCTCACACAGGTTCCTGGCCGCCCGTTCTTTGTGCGCATGTCTGCTCCTGTGCGTTCTAGTGTTGCCTTGGGTCGCAGGTTGCAGCCTGTTGTCTCAGCTTCACGTTGCAGAGTTTGTGGCGGCCGCCTCCCGGGTCAGCCCTTTCTTTTCCTTCTCTTTGGGTATAAAGCTCCAGGGAGCCGTAGGGGCTCCCCATAGAAAACCAGAGTTGAATGTTATGAAACGCCATTTTCTGGGTGAGCCCCGGAGACTCCCTGGCAACCCTTTCTTCCACCGTTTGGCGTTTTTTTCGTGTTGGTTGAAGCTTGGCTTCCGAACTGATGCTAGGCAGCCGGCTTGGTGAGGTCCAGGGCTCCCCCCTTCCCCTCTCGGGGCGGGGAGGGCTGCGTGGATGATCGGCGTGGCAGTAAAGTGTGATGTTAGCTTGTTTGCTTGTTTCCTTGGAATTGTAGGGAGTTTCTACCTCTCTGTTCGGTTTTCTGTTTTAGTTTTTTACCATGTGGGGTTTGTTTTGTTATGCCTACCTTTCTGGGTGCCTAACCTCGGTCGATGGCAGATAAGGAAATTCAAAACCACAAAGGGGTTTTCCAGGGCCATTGCTTCCTGAAACCTCTCTGAAGGGGTCAGGTTCTGGCGCTGGTCCCTGGTAGGTCTGAACTCATTAGCTAATGTCCTGGTCTAATATAACATACATTAGCCCAATAAGCTGCAGGAAGCCTTCTGGGGGTCACCCAGAAAATGGTGTTTCATTACATTCAACGCTGGTTTTTTGCTGGTGTCTTACGGTGGTAGTTCATCGCAACTTGTGTGCTACTGGCTTCTCTGTGGTAGACACTTTATGGGGGTCATCCTGTCTCATGGTCACCTGTTCCAAGGCTCATATATGTTAGGTTGTCTAAAGAGTTGTTAAGTGTAGCCAGCCTGCAGTCTACCCCTGGGCCCATGATGCTCACAAATATGTTGCTCTCTCAGCAGTATTTTCTAATATTCTTTGGCAGATATTCAAGCCCGGGGTTTTGGCAGTCTAACAAGGTCATATCAGCCAAGTTTTTAGTTGATGTCTCTGGTCCTTGTTGATCTGGGGTTGCCCTGGGTCATATTTCCTGGCTATTGGTCTCTCCTTCGAATTAATACCTGCTGCTTCTTCTCTTCTCTGGTAAGTCCCTCCATTTTTCTCTGTGGCAATTGGCTACAAGGAGCCACTAAGGAGCCTCCCCAGAAACCAATGTGCTCCCTGTCTCCCTCTCTCCATTAGTAGTGAGCTGGCGGAGGATCGAGCTTCGGGTTGCCAGGTGGCAGCTTTTGGCACTAATGGGTTTGAGCTAGTTTTTAAATTAATTATTTTGTTTTGGTTCAATTGTTTGTGGGAATTATTTGATAGTTTCAAGGCTTCGAGTCTTGTGAACCCCAGCAGTTGTGAGGGGCGCAGTGGTAATGCACTCGCCCCGTGCTTTATGAGTGATTTGGCCTAGGTTTGTATCCTGGCTGGAGAGGATTGACTAGGCATCAATTCTTAACTGTATGCCTCTGTTTACTCAGCAGTAAATGGTTTACCCATTCACTGCTGTTTACCCATTCACTGCTGTTTACCCATTCACTGCTGTTTACCCAGCAGTGAATGTGTACCTGGTTGTTAAATGATTGGCAGGTCGTATTCCAGGGAAACTAGTGGGTAAGGCTTACCATGAGCTATGGGATGGGAAAGCTCTCAGCCTGTTAACACTTATCTGTCCCTATTTCCACCTGTATTAAAATAACTTTATGGATGCTTTCCCAGTGAAGCAGCAGAATGTCATTTTCTCTCTCTGTTCTACTATGAGGGAGCCAGGTTTTGGCTCTGGTACCCAGTAGGCCAAATAGAACACGCATGACTGATGTGACTTGTAGTAAGGAACAATCTCAGTGAGATAGCTACAGGGAACCACCGGGGCTCTACCAGAAACAGGCATTTTGTTACATTAAATTTTTCTGTGGGGAGACCCGTCGCCTCTCTGAAGCTATCTCACTTATATAGCACCCACTGATATAGTGCTATCCTATTTCGGGTCATCACTCGCAGAGTTCTTGTTGCCTACTGGGGACCAGTGCCAGAACCTGGCCCCCTCAGAGAGGTGCAGAGAGCAGTGACCTATGGACACTTTACATTTAAAGTACAGTATATCATACTATCTACCAGGGAAGGCACCCAGAAAGGTAGGCAAAGCAAAACAGACTACTGCCTGGTTGAAAAATGTGACCTACATCCTCAGAAGAGCAAAAGAACTCCCCTATAAGAAAAACAAACAAGGAACACTTCAGTTAGCTTACCGCTCGTTAGTGTCGCCAAGCAGGGAAAAGGGGAGCCGGCTTGGGTGAGTCCGGCTACCTACCATCCAGTTCTTGACTGATGTTTAACACTGGCGTACCCCGCGCGCCACCCCTCAACTGTGCGATATGGGACCCAGGGTGTCACGGGAGCGCGCGTAAATTCTGAAAAGTGTATACTCTCTTCAACTTTGTCACCTTAATTCTCATCCTACGAGATTAAATTTGGTATCATTGTGTTCGCAATAGAATTCTCTACAGCACTAAATGCATATAAACTCCAAAAGCCCGGCTAATTACCCGCAGCAAACAGAGAAAGTGCGAACGAGGTACCCAGGAGCGCACAAATACGATAAAATGTTTTCACTATTTTCACTCTGGTCACCTCAATTTTTGTCCTAGGTCTTTCATTTTGGTCTCAATGGGTTCGCAATAGAATTCTCTAGAGGAACATTAGCATATAAAATAAAAAACCTGGTCACGCTCTAACTGCCGACGAGTTGAAGACGGGCCACGCGTTAGCCGCAAGTGAACACTCAGACGACTTGCAGCTACACTCCCAATTCCCTCCCTTTTCAAGTCTTTCTTTCGCAATTTTCTTCCTGGAAGGGCCTTGTTCATGATCACTATCCATTGTGGAGTAAGCGTAGATAGTTTCTAAAGCTGCAGTAAGAAATATAGCCATGGAAAATAGCCGAAATGTTCACACGTTTGAGATGCGAGGGGAGGCAACATTGGTCACAACAGTGGAGCGAAAACAATGGGCCCACGGCGTGTGCCAAGCCACCTGAGGGCCACGAGGCTCAACAAAGAAAATGGGAAGACATCAGCGCACATTTTAAAACCAGTCCCCAAAAAATCGGATAAAAACCTGATTTTTGGCGATTATTTAAAGTGGATGACGCAATGCTGCGTCATCTCCGGTATTACCGACAGTAAACGGATGACGCAATGCTGCGTCATGCCCGGGCGAAAGTGTTAAGTTACCCACTATCCAGTTTTTGACTGATGCTGGCGGTCGGACGTCACGTCAGGCCTCAATTTCCTGTTCTGGAATTTTTGCCTTTTAGGGCTGGTCATGCACTTGTCTGTGTGCTGGCCTAGAGATCCTGGGTACCGGAGCCGTATGTGTTTAGGGACACGTGTCCTAGGTGCTCCATGAGTAATGCCCTTACATGGTCAAAGCTTTTTCCTGGGGAGTTCGGGAAACACTCCCCGTTAGAGGACTTTCTCGCGTGTGGTTGTACTTGCCCTTGGGGTCAAGCGGGAGTCTTGGGCTTTCTGCCTTGCCCTGGGTAGGGGGGGTGTTGGTGGTCCTCCTCTATTGCTACTGAGGCTTTACACTGGCTGCATGCGATCGGTTTGCCTGTATCAGCAGGGTTTATCGGCTTAGCTGGCCACAGTGCCTGGGCTTCCTGTAGGCTCATTCACCCTACAGAGTGAATGAGCCTACAGGAATTCTGTAGGGCCTGTAGCGGAGTCGACTTGGAATGATTGGACTCCGTTTGACCCTGTCTTAGGCCATTGTGCCTTCTGGACAGGGTTTGTTGCTTCAGGATAAAGGGTTCTCGTACCCTCCCTCCCTGTACGAGTTTTAGTTGCATCCGGGGGGCACAACGCCCCCGGATGCCCGGGAGCCTTTATCATTTGGTTGGTGCTGTGGTTGCACTGTGTGGTGCTTGGCATCTCAGGGTTCATGTTGGCTCTTTTGCGGGTCACCCCGTTGATAGTGCATTTGTGGTGAGGCTGTCTCATTTTGCTCATGTCTGGTCCAACAATTCGTGGGCTTTTCAGGTCATTCCCTTGGGTCTTTGGTGGACCGGGTCCCCCTTGGGAGGTCGGGCTTGGGTGGGGCAGGCTTCCTCTCCGCCCCTCGTTTAGGTCATTTTGGAAGGGCTTCACTTGGGCGTGGTCAAAATGACTGTCTCTCTCAAGTGGGTTTCTTGCTTGTTTCTAGTGCCGAAATGGGACAGTGAGGATCTCCAGTACATTCTGGACTTGTCTCGTCTGAACCGGTGATTCCACCCTTCTTTACCGATGACCACGTTTTCCCAGGTCTGGCTACAGTATTTCTCTAGCCAGATACTTGGATGAATTCCCTGGATTTCATGGACGCATATTGGCACGTCCCTAGCCTATTCATTCGATGTTCAAGGATTGGTTGGTGTTTCAGGTGGGGTGACAGGCTTACCATTTTCATTGTCTGCCTTTCGTCTTAAATCTGGCACCTCGCATTTTTACGCGTCTTACTCAGGTCGTGGTGGCCCGTCTGCGTCTGCTAGGTCTTTGGGTGGTAGCCTACTTCGACAATTGGTTGGTGTGGGCTTCCAGCCAGTCTGCTTGTCTGCTAGCCAGGGATCTGGTTCTTTTCCAGTTGGCCGGGTTCGGGTTTCTGGTAAATCGGCGGAGGTCCCAGTTGGTTCTTTACCAGGTTCAGCCTTGGCTGGGCCTTATAAGGGATTCTTGGACTGCGTCTGTTTCTTTTTTCCCTGCAGCACTGTACCGGCTGCAATCCCATCTTCAGCCATTCATGAGGGGGTTTCGGGTGCCGGAGTTGCTCGGTGGTTGCTCGAGCAGCTTTGTGGGAGATTAAATTTTGCCCTTCTGGTTTATCCGGTGGGCATGGTTTGGCTTCAGAGGCTGTTCTGGTATCTTCGGAGCTGGCTCTTTTGCCACGCACATGACTGATGGGTTCGCACCCCGGTGGCCTTGTGCTGGTTGCTACATCACCGGCTTCTTATTTGGGTTTTTCGGAGTTCTGTGGCCTGGCGCTTTTCCCTTCCCGTGCTTGATGTGTTCATGGATGCTATGTCTCCCGGCTTGGGTTTTGTGTCCAGTGCTCACCAGCCCGGCCAGGGGCATTGCCTCAACCGCAGGAAAGGGTCTCGTCGATCCCTGGCTCTTTGAGGCTGGTCGCTTCGAGTGGCTCTTCTGCCGAGTTCTCAGGGTTTATCTGTCCGCGTGGTTCCCATCCTGAGCATGTCAAACGTGTTGGCTGACTGCTTGTCCCGGTTCATTCCTCTTTCCATGGAGTAGACCGTTGACGCCAAGTTCTTCCTTTGGCTTGGCCGGACATATGGCCATCTGGAGGTGGACCTCTTCATGTCCGCATAGTCTCGGTGTTTTCCTCTGTATGTGGAGCCTTTTCCCGACTGCGATGCAAGTACGCAAACGTGCATTTCGGCAGGACTGGTTGCAGTGGTAGGGGTTCCTGTACCCCTTTCCCCTGGTCCAGCTGTTGCTCCAGGTCCCGACTTCCTTAGATTCGTATCAGGGAAGGGTAGTTCTCCTGGCACCATGGTGGCCGGCCCAGCCTTGGTTTTTTAGGAGCTGCTTGCTCCGAGTCTGAACCCAGGCATCTTTCTACAGCTCCGCCTCTACCTGCAGATTAGGACAATGAGGTACCTTGCTGTTTTCCATTACTGCTCAGCTCTTTGTGGCTGGTCTTTCTGATGTGGGAGTATCACCATATCTATGGTGATGAGGTGGCTTCTTTGATGGTGTTGCACCTGCGATCTTCTTCCAGGCGACAGTATGAAGGTTCATGGCAGTCTTTCCGCCAGTTCCTTTCTCTTCGTAATTTCTCGCCAGTCTCGGACCAGATTTTGTCCTTTTTCGGCTCTTTTTGGACTTAGGGATCTTATGCCAGATACTGTCACTTTGTATCATCCATCGTTGGTGGAGCCGTTTCTACTGGCATTCGGGGGGGGGGGGTGATTGTCACTTCTGCCCCGTTTTGCAAGCTTTCACATGGGTTTTTTCACCTCTGGCCTGCTCATGCTCAGCCTGAGCCTTCCTGGTCTTTGGACCGGGTTCTTTCTTTTCTTTCTTCTTCTCGTTTTGTTGTGGCCCCTTCGGCTCTAGATTGTTTTCGTAAGGTCTTGTTTTTGTTGGCATTGGCTTCTCGGGCTTGGGTTGGGGAGCTTCATGCTCTAATTCATCACCGGGGTTCTGTTTTTTTGAGCCTGGTTGTCATTTTGTTCATTTGCAGCGCACTGGTTCTGTGACGGACAAACGGTGACGGTGGATGCTTTTTGGGTTACATGTATCTTGAGATCTTGAGTTGATTTCAGGGCTTAGTGTCCCCTGCGGCCCGGTCCTTGACCAGGCCTCCTTTTTTGTTACACACCTCCAGGAAGCAGCCCATAGCAACTATCTAACTCCCAGGTACCTATTTGCTGCTAGGTAACAGGGACATTAGGGTGAAAGAAACATTTTGCCCATTTGCCTCCACCGGGATCTAACCCGGAACCTCAGGACTACGAATCCGAAATTCAGCTGTCAGGTGCCGGGTAGATCCGGTTTTCCTGTTCCCAGGCTCTTGTGTCCCAGGTTGTGCGCAGTCATTAAATCCAGTTAGCCTGTGGTCTACCCTCGTACCCCGTGACGTGCGGAAGTATGCGGGGCTCGCTACAATGTTTGGTAACATGTCTTGGGTTGACATTTTCGTACGAGGGTTTTGGAGGTCGAACATGTTCTGGCCACCAGGTGTCTTGTTAAAGTTCCAGGGCCGGTCTGGCCCATGTGTTGTTGAGGGGGTGTTTGTTGTGGTCAACAGTTCCTTCTTCTCATAGAGATGTGCGGTACTACCGCCTACCGGGTAAGTACCAATTTACTTTCTCTGTGGTTAGCTAGCTTCAGGAAGCTGACAGGGCTCTCCCCATAATGCCAGCATTGAATATAATGAAATGCCATTTTCTGAAGGTGGCCCTTGACACCCTCCCTCCCTCCCTCCCTCTGGTTGGCATTTTTTTACTTCAGACTTTGGACTGGAGGGTGGACAGTGGGCTCGCCTGAAAGGGCTCCCTTCCCCCCATCCCCCTTAGTCAGGAAGGGGGGCTCTGCTAATGAGTGGGAGTACTAGTTTGCATGCACAGTTGCTCGTTTTCGTTTCCATTCCTTATTTAGGGGGAGTCTCTTAGCTCATTCGGACTGTCGGTTGCATTTTGTCAGCTAGTTATTGATTTTCCTATCTTTCTGGGTATATGCCTTTGTCGATGGCGGAATATGACATACTTGAAATGTAAAATGTTCATATACCATTGCTCCCTGTGCCTCTCTGAGGGGGGCCAGGTTCTGACTCATGGACCCTGGTAGGCCTACTGACTCCAGTGATTGATGGCCCATTTCTAATAAAGCACATATCAGTTTCGGTAGTTTCATGGAGCCTCTGGAGCCACCCCAGAAACGGGCGTTTCATTACATTCAACGCTGGCTTTTTGTCTACATTCAAGATAAGATACCTGAGGGCCACTGGTTCTGTGTTGGTGGATGCGCCCTGGGTTCATCTGGTTTCCCTGGTTCCCTGTTCCAGAGCTCGAGTGTGTCAGGTGTTACGCAGTGTCATTGATATAGCAAGCCTGTGGTCTACCCTCGTGCCCATGATGTTAGGAAGTATGTTGCTCTGTCTGCTGTCTTTGGCAATATGTCTTGGGATGATATTCAGGCGCAGGGGTTTTGGAGGTTGAACAGGGTCCTGGCTGCCAGGTATCTTCTGAACGTGCTGGGTTTCTTCCTTGCACTGAGACCTGGGGGTGCTACCACCTCCCGGGTAAGTCCCTATTTTTCCTTCACTATGGGTAGTTTAGCTTAATAGAGCCGACAGGGCTCCCCACAGAAAACCACCTTTGAATGCAATGAAATGCAAGTTTCTAGGTGTGCCCCAAAGGCTCCCTGACCCCATCCCTCCCTCTCTCCGTTCGTGAGTTTTCATCAGTCAAAGAACTGGATGGTAGGTAGCCAGGCTTCCCCTTCCCCTTTGGGGGAACTAACGAGCTGGGGGCTAGTTAAATGAAGTGTTGCTTGTTTATTTTATTTATAGGGAATTATTTTGCTCTTTTGAGGACGTAGGTCGCATTTTTCAACCAGACAGTGGCCTGTTTTGTTTTTCCTATCTTTCTGGGTGCCTTCCCTGGTAGATGGCAAGTATGATAGTAAAGTGTTCATAGGCCATTACTCAGTAACTCTCTGAGGGGGCCACGTTCTGGTGTTGGTCCCCGGTAGGTAACAAGAACTCTGTTACTGATGACCCCAAATAGGATATCACTATACCAGTGGGATAGCTTCAGAGAGCTTCCAGGGTTCACCCAGTTTCTAGGTGTGCCCTGGAAACTCCAAATATGTGCAATCACCCTGAATTTTGCTCAGAAGTAACACTCAAGAGTCATATTTCACATAGGCATCGTATTGTGAAAACTGCAGGGGGGGGGGGGGGAGGGGGAGGTATGGGTAAAATATGAGCAATCGACATTTTCACTTAACATATTTTCAGTATGAAATGTCGTAATTAAAAAACTCCAAATATGTGCAATCACCCTGAATTCTGCTCAAAAATAAAGCTCAAGAATCCTATTTACAATAGGAATTGTATTTTGAAAACTGCTGGGGGATTTGGGCAGTCGCCGTTTCCATTAATTGGGATTGTTTTGGTATAAAATATCATAATTTAATACTCCAAATATGTGCAATCACCCTGAATTCCACTGTAAAATAACATCCAAGAGTCATATTTCAGATAGGCATCGTATTTTGAAAACTGTAGGTGGATTTGGGCAAAATATGAACAATCTCCATTTTACCTAATTACCATATTTTAGGTATAAAAAGTCATAATTTAAAACTCCAAATATGTGCAACCACACTGAATTCCATTAAAAAATAACGCTCATGTCATATTTCCGATGCACAGAGATGTCTGGAATATTAATAGGAATAGAATGCTCAACTCATTCACACATTCTCGCAGCACCCAAGGTAAAACTCTATCAGGTCTAACTGCTTTACTTTTTCATAACCCATGAATAATTTTTCCACTTCGTCTTGAGGTACAGTACCTCTATGTATTCTATGGTGTGCTCCGGAATTGGTATTTGATCAGGCTCTCTGAAATCATCATTTTGTACAAACACACTTTGGAACTGTTCATTTAGCATTTGTTTTTCATTCTCAGTAGTCCTGTTCCCCATTTTCAATCTTTAGATTTTATCATTTACATGCAGCTTGCTTTTAATGAATTTATAGAAAAGGCCTGGATCTGTTTTACATTTTTCTGCTACCCCTTTCTCAAAGTTCCTTTCTGCCTCTCTCCTCACTGCTGTGTATTTGTTTCTTGCTTGCTTGTGGTGCTACTATGTTTGCAGTCTAGGCCTCTTCCGATATTGAACCCATTTTCTTGTCATATCCTCTCTGGCCCTCTTACAGTTTCTTTTGAACCAGTCCCTGTTTCCTGATCCTACATCTCTGTTTTGGTATGAATGTTTGTGTGCATTAATTGTATATTTTGCCAAATTTGGCATATATCTTATATGCTTCCTTGCCTAGCAACAAGTCTGTTTAATTAAACTCATTAAAGAATTTTCTAAGTTCCCTATAGTGTCTTCTCTCTCGAAATCGAGTTTATCAACTGGTTCAATGTCATTCCCCATTCTCTTCTATAACAATAATAATAATATAATAATAATAATTTTATTCACAAGAAGGTATAATGGGTTGGTGAGATTACATCAGATTGGTATTTTGACATTCTTGCAAAGCCACTAACATGCATAGCATTTCGGGCAGGTCCTTAACTATTATATCAGGTAAGATGAAAAGATACATTGTAGCAAAATTCTACATCAACATATAACTACAATATAAATTGACAGAGGTGATTACACTGATGAAGATATATGTCTTAAGTTTTAATATTGGAGAGTGGGTAGTTCAAGGTATAGTGTGAGTTTGAAACACAAGGTAGGAAACTATAATGAGGAAATTAGGTACATTTTGGTTTTACTTTTGAATAAGGCATAGGTTGGACAACTTTTTAATTCATTAGGGAGTGACTTCCATAGACTAGGTCCTTTTACTTGCTTGGAGTGTTTGCACAGATTTAGTTTGACTCTGGGGGGATATATCAAAGAGGTATTTATTTCTAGTGTGGTGCTCATGGGTTCTATTACACCTATCAAGGAAAAGTTTCAGATCAAGATTAGCAGCATTTAGGAACAAGGGTTTTGTACATGTAAATTGCACATGAGAATGTGTGGAATGAGTGTATGTTTAGCATGTTAAGGGACTTAAACAGAGGGAATGTGTGTGTTGTCTGAAGATAGACTTTGTTATAGTTTATATTTATAATTATAATCTAGATTATATCACAAAGCATATTTAATTTCAAACTGGACATTATCATCACTCTTTCCCAAGGGAGGCAGGTACTGGATATCAAATAACTCCTCTTCTCTCCTGGTGAATATTAGATCCAGTATTGTTGGAACATCCCCTTCCCTCAGTCTTGTGGCCTGGTGTGTAATTACCTAAGTGTAGTTACAGGATGAGAGCTACGCTCGTGGTGTCCCGTCTTCCCAGCACTCTTTTATCATGTAACGCTCTGAAACTACTGACGGTCTTGGCCTCCACCACCTTCTCACCTAACTTGTTTCAACCAATCGTCTACCACTGTTTGCGAAAGTGAATTTTCTTATATTTCTTCGACATCTGTGTTTAGTTAGTTTAAATCTATGGCCTCTTGTTCTTGAAGTTCCAGGTCTCAGGAAATCTTCCCTATCATTTCTATCAATTCTTGTTACTATTTTGTATGTAGTGATCATATCACCTCTTTTCCTTCTGTCTTCTAGGTTTGGCATATATAATGCCTCTAACCTCTCCTCGTAGCTCTTGTCCTTCAGTTCTGGGAGCCACGTCTTTGCACCTTTTCCAGTTTGTTGATGTTCTTCTTTAGATATGGGCATTATACAACTGCTGCATATTCCAGTTTTGGTCTAACAAAAGTCATGAATAATTTCTTTAATATTTTGCCATCTATGTACTTAAAAGCAATTGTGAAGTTAGAAAGTGTAGCATAGGCCCCTCGCACAATGTTCTTAATGTGATCCTCAGGTGATAGTTTTCTATTTAGAACTACCCCTAGATCTCTTTCTTTATCAGACTTCTTTAAAGATTTCTCACATAATTTATAGGTTGTGTGGGACCTATGCTCTCTTATTCCACATTCTATAACATGGCATTTATTTACATTATGTCCATTTGCCAAGTGGTGCTCCATGTACTTATTCTGTCCAGGTCTTCTTGAAGGGCATGACAATCGTCTAAGTTACTATCTTCCCCAGTATCTTAGCATCATCAGCAAACATGTTCATATAATTCTGTATTCCATCTGGTAGATCGTTAAAGTAGACAATGAGCATTACTTGTGCAAGAACTGAACCCTGTGGTACTCCGCTTGCTTCTCGGTGTGTCTTGCTTCTTGGGAGACTGACTCACTGACTGACTGTCCCGTGCAGTCATCCCTCAATAGAATCTTTGGTGAATCATTTACCTTTGTTATCACTCACTTCATGCACTTTTGCTATCGTATTGGCATCCTTAGTGATATTTAGTGCCTTTTGAATATCCTGCAACTTTGATGGTGCTACATAGTCTCCCTGGCTTGGAGCCTTCTTTTGATAATTACTTACTCAATTAGGACAAGATGACTAACAGATACAATTTTAAAGCCTGACAGACAAACAAATACATTTAAACATTTGAGTCGGTGTGGTAATGATTCCAGCAGTACATGAACATTCTATTTGTAAACTATGTTTACCAATGAGTACCACTGTACTGAGTACTGTACAATGATGCCATTATTAGTCTGCTTGATATAATCTACACAGCCCATGACAATATGAGTTCCCAATTAGGCTCTTCATTGACCTGAGAAAGGCCTTTGATACTGTTAACTATAACTGCCTCTTGCTTAAACTTGACCAGTATGGAATACGATTCCGTGAACTATATTCGAACCTATCTTTGTTATAGACACCAATATGTAGTAGCCATCAATGATATAACCTCTCCCACTTTACCATTAACTGTAAGAGTGCCATAGGACAGCATCCTAGGACCTCTCCTATTTCTTATATACATCAATGATTTGCCAGATGTCTCTTTAAACATATACAGTATACATACATACATATATATATATATATATATATATATATATATATATATATATATATATATATATATATATATATATATATATATATATATATTATATTATATATATATATATATGTATATATATATGTATATATATATGTATATATATATGTATATATATATATGTATATATATATATGTATATATATATATGTATATATATATATGTATATATGTATATATGTATATATGTATATATGTATATATGTATATATGTATATATGTATATATATATATGTATATATATATGTATATATATATGTATATATATATGTATATATATATATGTATATATATATGTATATATATATGTATAAAAGTTTGTGAGGGTACCACCTCTGGTGCCAATGTGGGGACCCATAGCCTCGGAGAAGAAAATAAAAAGTATTCAGAGGAGACCTTGTGGTCTCTCACTGAACACTAATATTATCCTCTCCTACCACCCCCATTCTTTTGTATGTACATATATATATTTACTTTATTTGAACTTTGTTACAAAAAAGGAGTTACATATGGGTTACAAAGATGGTTGTCATAGGTTGTCGAGTTCCTCCAGCTCCTCAGATGGCGGGCAGGAACCCTGGATGCAGTGCGCATTTCCCCTCTGTATCGCCACACTGAGGCGCTGGAAAAGAAAGCTTGCAGCTCTCGGGTCCCTTGTTGTTTCAATGAGCCTAGAACCCAGTTCCTTCAAAAAACTGGTAGCACTTTTACCCCAGGCGCCGAGCGTCTCAGAAGCAATGGGGACAAAATTGTAGTGGTGATCCAGTTCTCTATACTTACGGGATTTGGCTGCTTCCCTGTGGGTGGCAGCGCCACCTGGTTGTGCAACACTGAGGTTAATGTAGGTGTTAGCCAGGGTTGATACGCACGTGTAGTCCCATACCAACTGCTTGCCATTCTTCCAGGGGTTCACTGTGATACCATCCGGGCGACCAATAAGAGCATCAGAGTTACGGGGCGTTAGGTAACGGGGCTCTCTTTCAGCTGGGCATCCAGCTGTAGTGAGGCTCCTCTTGATGATGTCGTTAACTTCACTGTGCCTCGAGTGCCATCCCCCTGTGCTTTGGCAGAGTAGGCCATGGTGACCGTACCTGTCAGCCACCACCTCGCCGCAAATACACCTATATCTGGTGTGGATTGGGGCAGCAAGGCGGAGGGCCACAGCATGTGGCCTATATATATGTATATATATATATATATGCATATATATATGTATATATATATGTATATATATATGTATATATATATGTATATATATATATATATGTATATATATATATATATGTATATATATATATGTGTATATATATATATGTGTATATATATATATGTATATATATATATATGTATATATATATATATATGTATATATATATATATATGTATATATATATATATATGTATATATATATATGTATATATATATATATATGTATATATATATATATATATGTATATATATATATATGTATATATATATATATGTATATATATATATATATATGTATATATATATATATATGTATATATATATATATATGTATATATATATATATATATATGTATATATATATATATATATGTATATATATATATATATGTATATATATATATATGTATATATATATATATGTATATATATATATATGTATATATATATATGTATATATATATATGTATATATATATATGTATATATATATATGTATATATATATGTGTATATATATATGTGTGTATATATATGTGTATATATATATGTGTATATATATATATGTATATATATATATATGTATATATATATGTATGTATATATATATATGTATATATATATGTATATATATATATGTATATATATATATGTATATATATATATGTATATATATATATGTATATATATATGTATATATATATATGTATATATATATATATATATATATATATATATATATATATATATATATATATATATATATATATATATATATATATATAATATTTTATTTATTTATATTTATATTATTTGCTGACAATACTATTTTCATCTACTCAGACCCCAACCCCCCACACACTAAACAATGTTATTAATAACAATTTTTAAAGAAGTCCGCTCATGGATATTGACCAACACACTCACACAAAACAGAAAGGACCTACTTCATTTTATTTTGAAGCAAGTCATCAAACGAAATTCAACTTCAGACAGATAATGTTAAGATCAGCAATAAAAATTATGGAAAGTTCCGTAGCCTATACATAGACAACAGATTCAATTTGTGCATCCACATACAATACATAATGCAAATAAGTTTAAAAAACAGTATACTCTCCAAAGTAGATATTATGTTCCCCACTGCTCTCCTCTCATTATAGTACTCACTAATCTATTCCTATTATGTATACAGTATGTATCTGTGCATGGGGTTCAACCATTGTAAATTACCTCAAGTCCATCATCACCCAGCAAAAATCTGCTATCAGAACAACAACAAACTCTGTTTTCAGACAACACACAGCTCCTCTGTTTAAATCCGTAAATATGCTTAACATACACTCACTCCACACATTTTCTGGTGCTATTTACATGTACAAAACTTTGTTCTTAAGTGCAAATCCTGATCTGAAACTTTTTCTTGACTGATGTAATAGAACCCATGATCACCACACCAGAAATAAATACTGTACCTCTTTGATAACTCTGTAGTCAAACTAAATCTGTGCAAACACACTTTGCAAATAAAGGGACCTAGTTTATGGAACTCACCAACAAATTAAAAAACTGGTCAACCTATGCCTTATTCAAAAGTAAAACCAAAAATTACTTAATTTCATCCTCATAAATTCCTGCCCAGTGCTTCAAACTCGCACTGCATCTAGTGCTACCCACTCCCCCCAATATATATGTGCCTAAGACATATAACTTCACCATTGTAATCACTGCTTTCTATTTATATCATAATTGTTATGTTGAATGCAAATTTTGCTACAATATATCAATTGATAGTCTTAAAATTATGCTACAATGTACCTATTACTAATCTTCAAATTTTACTGCAGTGTACCTATTAATATTCTTCAAATTTTACTTCAGTGTTCCCATTAATAGTCTTCAAATTTTGCTACAAATTACCTACTTTTAATTTTATGTTAGATTAAGGACTTGCCTGAAACGCTGTATGTGTTAGTGGCTTTGCAAAAATGTAGAAACATCACTGTTATGTACTCCTACAAACCCAATGTACCTTCTTGTATATGTAAATAAATAAATAAATACAAAATAAAATTGAAACTTTACTCTCCAACACTATATCTTTGATTGCCATGTTATCAATGATTTCAGGCTAAATAGTATGAAGTACGTTGAGCTGTTAACTTAATACACTCACGAATATTGGATGAATATTCTTGTACTCCAGTGGCATCTTGTGGAAAAATAAAATGGAGAGACTTTCACTGCAGGCTTCACACAACAGTATAATAATAGTAATAATAAAAATAAAGATAATTAAATGAAATAAATAAACATTCCTTATTACCCGAGACCCACTAACACATGTGGCCTTGACAAGGACAGGAAGCCGGCGGCGGTGGCTTGTTGAAGGTCCCCCCCATTTGCCTTCATAATCTTTTCCAGCTATACTTCAAAGGTTAATTAACAGAGTTTTGACATTTACAGCTTCAGCAGTTAGGGGGTTCCATGGGTTAATAACCCCTTGGGTGAAAAAGCATCTGTTCTCAGTTTTACATTGTTATGGCTTGTTGAGCTTGAAACCCTTGCTCCTTGTTTGTGTTACACCTGACCTTTTGAAGAACCTTAACAGATCAACATCCTCCAAATTGTTCAGTATTTTACAGTATTTTAAAAGTTTAAATAAGATCCATTGTGTCATGCCTGGTTTGCAGTGTTACTAGGCCTGTGGCCCTCAACCATTCCTGATGTGTGAGTTGACTGCTCTGGAATTATTTTTTATGCCTGGTTTTGCACTTTCTCCAGAGCAGCTATGTCCTTCTGAAGATGGTCACCATGCTTGGATACAGTAGTCCAAATGGGGGTGCACCTGAGATTCATACAGTTGAATCACTACTTTCTTTTCCTTGAAGTCAAAGGTACACTCGATTATTCCAAGCGTTTGGTTAGCATTTTGAGTGCTGTCCCTACCTGCTGAGTAGCAACTTTTAGTGAGTGGTGGATTTTGACGCCAAGGTACTTTTCTTCATCAATCTGCTGTACAGTATTGTAATGTTATTAACCCTTAAACTGCACAAAACATCATATGATGTGTGACATTCAGCTCAGTTTTTTTAATTTTCTGAAACTCTTGCGAAACTCTGACGCAAACTAATGAGCGGATGGATTACGAGAACTTTCAATTCCAGGAATCCCATCACAATGGTTGTACTCTTCAAGTCACTTGTGTTGTCCCATCTTGAGTACTGCTCAGTACTCACTTCCCCCTTCAAGGCAGGAGAGATTGCTGAAATAGAGGGAATACAGAGAACATATACGGCACGCATAGACGCGATAAAGCACCTAAATTATTGGGATCGTCTCAAAGCCCTCCAAATGTACTCTCTAGAAAGAAGACGAGAGAGATATCAAATAATATACATATGGAAGATACTGGAGAGCCAAGTACCAAATCTACACAGTAAAATAACAACGTACTGGAGTGAATGATATGGAAGAAAATGCAGAATAGAACCAGTGAAGAGCAAGGGTGCCATAGGCACAATCAGAGAACACTGTATGAACATCAGAGGTCCACAGTTGTTCAACATCCTCCCAGCGAGCATAAGAAATATTGCCGGAACAACCGTGGACACATTCAAGAGGAAACTAGATTCTTTCCTCCAAGGAGTGCCGGACCAACCGGGCTGTGGTGGGTATGTGGGCCTGCGGGCTGCTCCAAGTAACAGCCTAGTGGACCAAACAAGTCAAGCCTGGCCTCGGGCTAGGCTTGGGGAGTAGAGGAACTCCCAGAACCCCATCAACCACGTATCTTTCAAATGTTTTGTGCATAATCTACTAGGCAAATGCTCCAACTTTGTCTAAATGATACTAGTGTAAGTTGAAAAACAAGAAAATAAAAAATAATTATAAAATTGAATATTGAATACTTCAGGTTTTTAAATCAGCTGCAAAAATATAAAATATCACCAACTGTTCATTTGGTGTTGTTATGGTCTCAGAATAGCATATGATCTTCATTTTCATATATTTAGAATATAGGTTTTCAGTACAGTATAGTTTACGACATTTGAAATATGCTCAAATTTAGACAACAAAAATGCATAACTCCAAACGTATAGAGTTTATGAAAAATCAGTAATATAGGGATTGTAGAACAGACAGCTGTGCACACTATATGTAAAAATGATGAGAATCGGTAAGAAACTAGATTTTTGGATACTGAAGTAAGTTGAAATTCTAGTTATAGATATAATTGAAGTTGAAGTTATCTACAATGAATAAGGCAGTTTTAATTCATGAATTTACTTGTATGTAAACACTGTTTGGCATTCGTACTCAAATATGTGAATATGTGTTGTGTTGTGTTGTAGGTCAAATATGTGTTGTAGGTCACTATGTGTTGAAGGGGGCGTTACCTCTGGAAAAATGAGTTGTTCAGTGTCAACCAATATTTTTTAACCAGTTGTATATAAAAAGGGCTGATATTGTTCCAAGTTTCAGTACTGCAGCCTAAATAGAAAGGAAGATTTTTAATGTTTTATTTTGTTTCAACGAATTTTACACATTTTCAAGTGTATATTTACAACCACACCTTTCAGATATAATCATTCTATGACACTTTTCTGACACATTAGCATATAATAAAGGATCTGTAGAAGGGGATTTTCCAAAACGTCTTTAGTTTTCCTAATACAAATAGTCAAAGTTCCCCCAAAAATATGCAAATATATTATGTTTATTGCTATTTATAAAATCAATAAATGAACTTAAAAAAAATGCGTTCTTTAGATTTTAGAGACAAACTTTACATATAAGGTGTAAGTTTCATGTAAATTGAACAAAAAAAATGAAAGATAATTTGAACGTTTATGTTACTTGAAAATAAATAAGTAGAAAATGAAGTCTAAGGTGTTGCCATCTGTGACTTGAGGTTGACATCAACCAATTTCCTCCAAAATTGGCACCCTTATAGATAGGCTTACGTTCAGTCAGGTGTTTCATGCAAATCGCCCGATAAACAAAAGAGAGAGATAAAATTTAAAAAATAAAAGGCAACATTTTTTTTAACATTTTTTTTAATAAAACTAATTATAATTTGTTTTTAATATATGCTTTTGTGAAAGCTGAGAGTCATAGACATGATATCAGTTGACACTTGTTTGATAATTTTTGACCATTTTGGAAAATTTGACATAATTCAATATTTTTTTTCTCCCTTCCTATTTGTGCTACGATGCTGAGACTTGGAGCAGATGAAACCCTTTTCATATACAACTTGTCAAAAAAGTTTGATTGAAATCGAACGAGTTTTCATTTATTGCATATTTTGGGAAAATTTGGAAATAACGCACCCTGAAATGAAGTCAAGAAAAAATAACCCCCCAAACAACAAAATACTGTATAGCGATAATTATAATGATTTAGGGGATATATTTATTGTATACATTATATAAGTAAAAAAAACCTAATCTTGTCCCTAATCATTAAAACAACCTAAAGAAATAAGGAAAATAGTTTGAAATCTGTGAAAAAATCAGCCACAAATATTCAAAGTCCCAAGTTTTGAGAGTTGTGACTGATTTACTTATTGACCAATTTAAATCTGTCTTCACATAGTTAGGTAGGGGGTATGAATTCTCCAGGATGTAAAGGTTACAACAAATTCAAATAATAAACAAAGGAGGAAAACCTAAAAAAAAGAAAAAATCCTAAAAAACTAGCGTTGAATGTAATGAAACGCCATTTTCTGGGCGAGTCCCGGAGGCTCCCCGGAGCTATCCAGGCTGAATGGATATGTATAACTTTCTGGCATCAAAGTGCTAGGAGTTCTTGCCTACCGGGGACCACGAGCCAGATCCTGGCCCCCCCCCCCCCTCAGAGAGGTACGAGGAGCAATGGCCTATGGCTCCCCTTGTGATTGGGAGCATTCTATGTCTGCCATCGACCGGGACAGGCACCCAGAAAGGTAGGCGCCCCAAAACAAACCCCTATTCTGGTGAAATTATTGCTACCGAAAGCCGAACGAGTGGACAGAACTCCCCAAACAAAATTATCAAACTAGCATGACGTCATCACGTCGCCGTGCCACCGTCTGCGCAACCCCCCCCCTCCCCGAGAGGGGGAAGGGGGAGCCCCAGACCCTCCACGCTGGCGATCCAACTGGCAGTTCTTAGGCTGGATGTCAAAATACGCGAAAAACGCCGCCGACCGGAGGGAGGGAGGGATGCCGGGGGGCCTCCGGGACTCACCCAGAAAAAAGAACACTGTTTCCCAAAAACGGTGGGTTTTCTGAGTGGAAGAAAACGTATGTCTGGAAGCTGACTTTAACCGCCTCAAGCTGCGCGCGCATTGACCCGAGGTTATATAAACCGGGACGGAGACGGCGTGGGCCCCTTTCCCAAGCTAGCTGCTGCTCTTACATAACGACTCACTGCTGCTCAGCGAGTCGTAAACACAGAAGTTTAGCCCGCTCAACTGTTCTCCCAGCATGGACCCTACACCAGTTCCTTACGACTCGGAGCGACCCGTTAGGGGCGTCCTGCCCTTCTCAACATTTAAGGTAGTGTTTGTGTTTTGTTGGCGCGTCGGACCAGTGTTTGTCTCTTTGTTGGCGCGCGCGCCCTGAAGCACGCCTGTTGGTTCAGCCTTGGTGACCAAATGCAGGTGCAGTGGTCCTAGAGGAGGAGGTGACCCTCGGTGTTATGGGGCACTGGTTTTTCTCCAGTAGGTGGCTGTTATTTGAAGTACATTCGGGAGGAGGCCTGTCCACCCCCACCCTCACCTTCCCCATCCGCTCAGCCCTGTCCTTAAGCCCTTGTATTTTCATAAGTTTCCTTAATTTATTAATGAATTTAATGGGGTCAAGCTGCATGTTTTCTTTTGCAGGCTTTACATTCAGGTTTGTATTAACTTTTCCTTATTGCCTATAAGTTATTAGGTAAAGTCAGCTAGGTTAGGCTAGCTGCCGAGTCACAGGCCTCTGGCCACCAGCTTTAAGTTTTAATGGACTAGTTTTTCCATAAGTTTCCTTAACTTATTAATGAATTTAATGCAGTGTCAAGCTCCATGTTTCTCTGCAGGTTGTACATTTAGGTTTATTTAACTTTTGCTTATTGCCTTTAAGTTATTAGGGAAAGTCAGCTAGGTTAGGCTAGCTGCTGTGTCACAGGCCTCTGGCCCCTAGCTTTGTTTTGTGGACTTGTTTTCCCACAAGTTTCCTTAATTTTCTACTGAAATTTATGCAGTGTTAAGCTGCATGTTTCTTTAGCTGGTTTTTACATTTAGGTTTGTTTTAACTTTCGGTCATTGCCTATAAGTTAGTAGGTAAAGTTAGCTAGGTTAGACTAGCTGCAGTGTCCCAGGCCTCTGGCCCTTAGCTTTGTTTTTATGGACTTGTTTTTCCATAAGTTCCTTAATTTATTAATGAATTTTATGCAGTGTCAAGCTGCGTGTTTCCTTGCTGTCTTTACATTTAGGTTTGTTTATCCTCTGCTTTGCCTTTAAGTTATTATGTAAAGTCAGCTAGGATGTGATAGTTGTAGGGTTCGGGCCCTTGCCTCTTGCTTTAAGTTTATTCTGGCCCTGCATTTACGTTTAGTTTCCTCAGCATTTTTCCCGCATTTTACATCGCCCTTGCGTACCCAGACGTTTTCGTCTGGCCGGTGTAGCCCGGTACAATTGTTCCCAGACGTTTCGTCCGGCTGGTATAGCCGGCACGTTCGTACCCAGACGTTTTCGTCTGGCCGGTGTAGCCCGGTACATTTGTTCCCAGACGTTTCGTCCGGCTGGTATAGCCGGCACGTTCGTACCCAGACGTTTTCGTCTGGCCGGTGTAGCCCGGTACATTTGTCCCCAGACGTTTCGTCCGGCTGGTATAGCCGGCACGTTCGTACCCAGACGTTTTCGTCTGGCCGGTGTAGCCCGGTACATTTGTTCCCAGACGTTTCGTCCGGCTAGTATAGCCGGCACGTTCGTACCCAGACGTTTTCGTCTGGCCGGTGTAGCCCGGTACATTTGCTCCCAGACGTTTCGTCCGGCTGGTTTAGCCGGCACGTTCGTACCCAGACGTTTTCGTCTGGCCGGTGTAGCCCGGTACGTCATTTCCACCACGTTTCGTTCGAACGCTGTAGCTCAGTACTCCCGTGTTTTTTCCTTGGTCGCGTGTACCAGGTGTAGGTCTGCCTGGAGTGCCCGGTTACGCGGGCCCCTTCCCCATCCCAAGTTTTCAGCGTCCAGCTTAATGCCTGGCCGGGCGGTCTGCCGCTTGAGCGACTTCAAATCAAATGTTTAATTAGGTAAGGTACATATACAAGAGATTTTTACAACGAGTGATGGATTTAATTCTAATTATTGCGGTCATTCATTACTTAATTCTGTTCAATTTTATTACATTCCTTTATTTTAGACTTTCAGCTTGATTAGTTTCATTACGCGGCAAATTTAGGAAATTTATAGCATTGCTTACACCTCTTGCCTTATTCGTAAAAGAATTTGTATTTTCATGTCGATTTAGTGAACGGGAGCCCGCTCCTGTTTTGGTGATTTACGTTCCTCCATCATTAACTAAACACTTAAATAACTTGTTATATCCTTAGTCTCCCAGTCATGACGTGTATTAAGACAAAAGTTTCCTCAATTTAGCATGGAGCAAGCCTCTGACTTTAGATTATTCCTGCACTTGTTTTATGAGGCATTTCCCTCAGCAATTTGTTACTGCAATTTATGCATTGCGTTTGCTCCACGTTTTATTTAACTTTTCTGCCGCGATTATTTTTGTGTATTTGCCGTTTTTGTCATTGAGTTTAAGTTAAGTCAGCTACGATGAGCTAGTTAGGTTATACTATGGTGTCTTTCAGTCACGACGTGTATTAAAAACCTTTCAGTTTATTCCTCAATTTAGTCGGAAGGTACTGCGGCTTCCCAGCCGACGTCCTTCCTGTGACGAATTAAGCCGGCGATGTTTCAGTTTTATATTTATTTGGTCATATAAATAGGCGGCCTCCCAGGCCGCTGGTTTATCCAGACGTGTTGTCTGCCCGGTGTAGCCCGGATGTCACTGCGGCCTCCCAGGCCGCTGGTTTACCCAGACGTGTTGTCTGCCCGGTGTAGCCCGGATGTCACAGTGGCCTCCTAGGCCGCTGGTCGCGAAGTTCCAGCCGAAGTGTCTTTTTTCACTCCTTTTCGTTAATGTATTTGGTTGTATTTACCTCGGCTCAGTGTTAATCCCGTTTCTCTAACGAGTTATAGTCCAGCTTTATTTTGAGCATACTTTGTTTTGCAATTTAATTATTTATAATTAGTTATAATTAATTATAGTTATAATTGGTTTATAATTTTATTATTTACACCATTTATTTACGATTATTCATATAATAATTTATTATTGTTAGGCTTTTCCAACGGCGTCGTCCCAGCCGGTGGTGTTCCTGCAGAGGATGGGCCAGCTGGTGGCTCGGCCGTAGCTGTTGCAGCGGGCGCCCTCACAGATTCAGCTAGTTTCAGCAGACGATGTTACAGCTGCTAACGCCCCAGTTCCATCTTAGGCTTCCCGGCAGCCGATGCTTCAGTCATGAACCGCCAGCTGAAGCGTTCCACCCGACGTTGCGCCCATCAATTTAACACTTTTCAGTTTTGTAATTCTCGCTTTCCCAGCTTCATGAATTGTTCCCGTTATTTCTAGGACAGTTATATCCCAATCTTTAGCCTAAATTGTCTTGCAGCTGGCCCTCTACTTCCCACTAAGGTCTTCCCTGGTCTTCTTAATTTCTTCCATTCTGCGGCACTTGCCGTCATCGGTTATTTACGATATTACATTGTATTCTTACATTGTACGATTATTTACGACATTGTATTCTTAATATTATTCCTTATTACAGTTACCGGATGACGGTTCCCTGCCGTCGATTTCACTTTGCCCCTGTTCTAAAAGATGTAGTCGAAGTTAACGGCGTACTAGCTGCGGCTCGCAGACGCTCATTGACAACACAAGACTACACTCAGCGGCCACTTAAGGCAGACTCCTTGGCTTCTATCCAGCCCTATCACCCGTCTGGAGGCAGAGATGGGATGGAGACCAAGGGTAATGTTCCCCGCTCACATTCTACATCCGCTTAGGACACAAGCATGTTAGATTTGGCTTTAAGAATTGGTTCTTATTCCATTTTATTGTTTATGTATATATTGCTTTGTTGTATATACCCGTTCTTGGTATATGTATTGTTTATATTCAAGATTTATAGTGTTTCGTATTATCCCTGTTTATAGTTGCTTTGTGCTTCTTTGCTGCTCTCCTACTGGCTTTCTCCCACCTTTGCTCTTAGCAAAGGTACTTCCCCCTTCCGTTTGCTGGAAGATTCTTAGAATTGTTAGCCCCCTTCATTGCTACAGTATAATTATTCGGAAAACTCTTTATTCATCCAGGATTGCTATTTAAGGAATCTCTTAATTCCTGTGCCTGGCTCCCTTTCCCCGTTTTTCGTCTCCGAATTGATTCAGCTAGGGTTTCCCTCTCGTCTGTGCCCTTGCCTGTCACGATAACACTGCATGCCGCTTCTGCCCACCCTTACTGCCTTATATCTTTCAGCCCGGGGGAGGTGATCTACGCGACAAAGAAAATCGACGCACGCTCCGACTGGACCGGGTATCGCTTACATGGTCAGGAATCAACACTCTTCGGATCCTGCAAGCGCAGTGCAGGACGCACGCATACCCTAGCCCAGCGAGCGCCCCCCGGCAAGTTCTACCCGGCCCGTGCCCAGTGAACAGGCAACACTTCTTCAGGGCGATTAATTCGCGCCGCCCTGGCAGAGCCAGGCTCGCCTTCAGCCGACCACGCCCTCTTACCTTTAGAATTGACAGGGCCACTCGGCTCTCTTGACGGGCTAGCCATCGGAGTTAACGGCGGGTCCAGCAACCAGCTGGAATACCCAGCTGACTACGCCCGGGACGTTGTTGCACTGCCACTCTGAGGCCTCCTTGCGACCAGCGGGCCTCGCCCTTCGGGGGGGGGGGGGGGGTCCGGCCAGCTGGCCTGCGGTGGGGGTGCAGCGCCGGTCCCCAAGTGTCCCGCTGTCCGCAGCTAATCCTGTGCCCAGTCTACATACTAGTAAGAGTAAGGAACCCCTTCTCCTTAATCCTTCTCCCGCTGGCCCTCGCGGGATTGGGGGTGCTCCGCCGGAACCCCCAAAGTGATAAGCCTGCAGATAGCTAAGAAATATTCCCATGAATTGTAATTAGTCTAATTAATGCAACTTTCATTTACTACCTATGGATGTAGTTATTAATTGTAATTGATCTCTCCTTTATCATTAAGGATTATTCATTATAATTATTCCTTAATACTTTATTGTTATGCACTAGTCAATAATTATCATTCATCCTAATTAGCTATTTGATTCATTAAAAATAATTGCTTATCATTATACTATTTGTTATTATTATTATTTATTATATAATAATTTTATTTATTAATTTATTATTTATTAATTTATATAATAAATTAATTTATTATATATTAATTTATTATATATCAATTTATTATTTACCATTATAAAATAAACAAGTCCCCAATCTGAGCACGTTTTCTTCCAACCTCAGAAAATGGCGTTTCATTACATTCAACGCTGGTTTTCTGGGGGGAGCCCCGTCGGCTTCCCGGAGCTACCTCACCAAAGATAAGTAAAACAGGGAAGGAACCGGGAGGCGGATGCCACACGTCCTAACTGAACAACCAAAACCAGAGACAAAACAAAGACTAAAAAGAGAAGAAGACCACCCAGGACAACCAGGACGGCCCCAAAACTCAAGAGCAGGCCAGAGGGGAACAACGCCCAGGACAGCAAGTGGAAAGGAGGAGAAGGAACCGCAACACTGAACGCAAGCAGGAGCGGCTCTAGAACTTGTTGATGATGAAAGTTCTCTTACCAAGATACTGGATATTGCTCGTCGAATGGAAGATGCTGCACGTGATGCTCGTGTCATGGAGTGCAGTGCCAACAACGGTTTTGCCACTGTTACTATATAGTGTGTTGCCTCCACCATTGGTCAAACCGAGCCGCATTCCTGGTTTGGACTTACGGGCTGCCAATGGTACGTCCGTCCGTACATATGGGACCTTCACCCTGGTTCTCGATTTCGCGTCTCTGGGTCGCTTTACCTGGACTTTCCTCATAGCGGATGTGGAACAACCCATTCTTGGATGGGATTTTCTGCAACACCATCGACTTATTGTGGATCCCGCAGGTGCAGTACTTCGAGCCTCCCCTAGTATCTCTACACAAGTTAACATCGTCACCCCAGTCGCATCTACGGAACTTCAAGCACTCCTAGATGAATTCAAAGATGTGACCCAACCCGCCAGCTCTCGACCAGAGGTGCAACATACGATTACGCATCACATTACTACAACGGGAGCACCTACCTTCGCCAGACCACGCCGTCTGGCACCGGAACGATTAGCAGTAGTACGTGCTGAATTCAATAAGCTACAGGAGGCAGGAATAATCCGCCCTTCGAGCAGTCCATGGGCTTCACCTCTCCATATGGTCCCGAAAACAGCCCCAGGGAAATGGCGCCCTTGCGGAGACTACAGGGCTCTCAACGTTCGTACTCTGCCGGATCGCTACCCAATACCACACATCCAGGATTTCGCACAGGGATGAGCAACGCAACCGTTTTTTTCGAAATTGACTTTGTGCGGGCATTTCACCAGATCCCTGTGGAACCGGCAGACATTCCGAAAACAACGATCACAACACCTTTTGGACTGTTTGAATTCGTCCGGATGCCTTTTGGTCTACGGAATGCAGCCCAAACATTCCAACGCTTCATCGACCAAGTAGTTAAGGACCTGCCTTTTTGCTACGCCTACATTGACGATCTGCTGGTGGGAGTACATCACCAACAGAACATCTGCTACATCTCCGACTCCTTCTCATCCGTCTGCGCAACTTCGGCTTGCAGCTCAACTCCGAGAAGTGTATTTTCCATGTTTCAGAGCTGGATTTCTTGGGACACCGTGTGTCAGCAGCAGGAGTTCAACCACTAGAGAAGAAAATTGAGGCAATCAAGGAATTCCCGCGCCCATCCACTCCAAAGAAGTTGCAAGAATTTCTTGGTGTGGTGAATTTTTATCATCGATTCATCCCACATTGTTCGGACATCTTGCGACACTTATACGACCTCTTACGTGGTCGGAAACTCACGTCCCGTCTTCCGTTGGAGTGGACTCCCCAGGCAGAGACAGCATTCACCGACATAAAACACAAGCTGGCGGAATTCACCTTCACACACAGAGATCACACTAACGTGATGCATCAAATGAACAAATCCACAAGGGCAGTGACGAGGATTCAGTAGAACTTCGGTTTCAACCCTTTTACCCTGTCGTAGCTCAGTCGATTAAGGCAGTGTCTGGGATGCTCCCAGACGCAGGTTCGAATCCTCGTCACTGCCCTTGTGGATTTGTTCAGAATTCACCTTACTCGCACACCCAGTGTCTGACGCTCCCACTAATCTATCTACCGACGCTTCAAACACAGCTATTGGTGCTGTACTACAACAGCTCATTGAAGGAGAATGGCGCCCAATTGCATTCTTTTCAGCGCGCCTGTCACCCACTGAAGTACAGCACTTTTGATAGGGAACTGCTCGCCATCTACTCAGCCATACAACATTCCTGGCACTTTCTCGAGGGGCGGAACTTCCACATCCTCACAGACCACAAACCTCTCACTTATGCGCTGGCGGCCAAGGGTGATGCTCACTCTCCTCGAGTAGCCAACCACCTGGTGGGATTTATCGCCCAATTTACCTCGGATATCCGCCATGTCAAAGGAACTAATAATGTCACAACCGATGCTGTCTCGACCCACCATAAACCACGTCGTGACAAACCCAGCTCAGGTGGACTATTGTGTAATCAGTAAGGCACAACGGGAAGACCCTGATCTACAGCGATTGCGAACATCTGACACAGCTCTCCGGTTCATCGAGATTCCCATGGAAGGTGGCGGAAGTATAATCTGTGACACCTCATGGACGGGAGCACTTAGGCCCTACATTCCTGCCCAGTTTCGCTGGAAAACGTTCTCAGTATTTCACTCCCTAGCACACCCAGGAGTACGTGCTTCCCAGAAACTACTAACGGAGCGTGTCGTATGGCCAGGAATCAATGCCGATGTTCGACGATGGACTCGCTCATGTCTCCAGTGCCAGCGAGCGAAAACACATCGTCACACAAAGATGACCCAAAACAGAAAACGAGACAGTACGTCACCTTCGCCAGCCGCCTCCATTTTCTAGTACGACAATTTTTGGCCTTATGTAACGCCTACGATCGAAATGCGACGTTCTTTGTAGGAGGACAGGTTGGCCTACCCAATAAATGTGTGTGTTACAAATTATCTGACGTAACCTACAACCTTTCTCAAGGTAGTGTATACAATGTTGTGATTATACAGTGTTGTAGTCTGTATACAGTACCTCAGGATGCCTCCCACAACAGTTAACTAACTCCCGGGTACCTACCTACCTCCACTTTCTTTACACCACTAAACACGACTACAGGAAGGATTGGGCTACAGGAAGGATTGGGGAACAGGAAGGATTGGGCAACAGGAAGGATTGGGCTACAGGAAGGATTGGGCTACAGGAAGGATTGGGCTACAGGAAGGATTGGGGAACAGGAAGGATTGGGCAACAGGAAGGATTGGGCTACAGGAAGGACTGGGCAACAGGAAGGATTGGGCTACAGGAAGGATTGGGCTACATCTCCAAATGTATATTTGCCGGATAATTTGGCACAAAAAACAAAACGCATATATTATTGTTTAGACTAAATCCGCTACTCATTACTTTCCTGAAGTTGTCGTATATACACTACAAAATCTGAGTGTAAATCACGACAATTAACACGTGATGAAAAATGTGACAGTGTCAGACCACGAAGGAAGAATTCAAACAGGAATTTCCTTAAGTATTTTCGTATTTAATAATACATATTCAGAAGGGTGTTTCAATTCTTCCTTCGAGGTCTGACACTGTCACTACAGAACATGAATGTATTTAAACGTTGCAACAATGAATAATGAGCGCAATCATTATATGGATGGTGTAATAACAGGGGAGCATTAGTGCCTCTGGTGGTCAGATGCTTAACTGTAGTAGAGGTTGACAGTTTAGATATTATGGTGAAGTAAGGGTGAGTGGCGCGTCTGGGAGTCCTGCTTCTTAACGTGTGGCTCATTTGTCGACCAGCCGCCGCCTGGCAAGGGTCACGTTGATTACCAGTGAAAAAAAAAGTGTTACAGATATCATTACGCAATCATAATATAGGAAGGATTGTTCGGGGTGTGTACTTCATGTTGTTATTCGTTATTATTTTGCATATTTTATGTATTTAGACAAAATATAGAGGTGATTGTCAGGTGGCAGCCATAGGTGTACCCGCTAGTTAAGTCATTAGGGCGCTTGTGGTGGCCTTAATAGCCATGCCAGTAGTTAGCCATCAATCTTAAGGTTATATTGAGATGATTTCGGGGCTTAGCGTCCCCCGCGGCCCGGTCCTCGACCAGGCCTTCTTTTTCTTACACATCCCCAGGAAGCAGCCCATAGCAGCTGTCTAACTCCCAGGTACTTATTTACTGATAGGTAAACAGGGTCATCAGGGTGAAAGAAAGTGCCCATTTGTTTCATCCTCCACCGGGGATCGAACCCGGAACATCAGGATTACGAATCCGAAGCGCTGTCCACTCGGCTGTCAGGCCCCTTAAAACAACCCAAAGAGAAATCTTCGACATATTTTGATGAAAATCTGAATGTAACGAGAAATGTTGGCCACAGATTGTGTGAAGATGGTGGGGGGGGGGGGGGGGGAGGGGGATTGAGGGGATGCAGGTTAGTATGATGAGCATGATTCAGAATGATGGAAGGAGAAGGGCTCGTATGATGAATTGACCTAAGGGCCACCATCTACAGTGGCCTCGACGGGGACAGGACGGCGGCACCTTGTCAAAGGTCAGCCTTCCTACTCCCCCCCCCCCCTTTATTTTATTGAGGATTTGTCTTGTGTATATTGTGAACAAGAGGAATGACTCGGCATTTACGACTTGAGTGGTTAAGCGGGTTCATGGGTTAATAATCCTATGGGGGAACAACACATCTATTTTCTGTGTTACATTGTGGCTTGTTGAGCTTGAAGCTGTTGTCCAGCCTGTCTGTGTCAAATATGGCCTTTTAGAGAAGTGGTCTGTATTAATAACCTACAATTAGGTCAGTAATATAATTTAAATTTTTTGTTTAATTTGTAATACTGACCAAGTTGGAGGTTATAAATATAAAGCACTTCTCTAAAATACATTACAAAGTATAAAGCAATGCATTAAAATAGTATTACAAAGGCCTCGGCTGTTATTTATTTATTTATATATCTACAAGAAGTTACATTGGGTTTCTGAGAGTACATGGCATGATGTGTTTACGTTCTTGTAAAGCCAGTAGTACGCATAGCGCTTCGGGCAGGGCCTTAATCTAACAGATAATATTAAGTAGGTAATTTCTAGCAAAATTTATAGGCTAATCTATCAAAATCTAAAACAATTTAAACATTTATAGTGTTAATCCTTCAAAGATTCGAGGTAGTGACAGTTGAACAAGTTCTGGCATGATTCTTGTTGCTCTCTTGAACTTTCTCCAAAGCGGAAAATCATTGATGTGTTTTTGAAGTGAGGTTTCCATATTAGGATACAGTAGGCCAGATGAGGCCACAACAGAGACTCGTACAGTTCAATATTCAATGTTGCTCGTTTAAGTCAAAGATTCGTTTAACTATTTTTAAGGATTGTTTTCATATTAACTATGAGTCCCAGATGTTTAATGGCTGGTACATCATAACTCCTAGGTAATATTGACTTAAATTTACCAGAGGGCCACCATTTCTCCATAGTGTCTTCTACGGCAACAGGAAGCCGGCGGCTTGTCAAAGGTTCCCCTACGGTTCCTGAGGAATTTGTCTATCTGTATTTTGAGCGCGCAAACTGCTGCATTATGACATTAAAGGTAGTTTGATAATATGTACACGGTGTCTTGTAGCTAAGCTAAAGGTGGCATATAATGTTTAGCAACAAGTCGCCCTAGATTGTTTAGTGTTAACGACTAGGGCGATGGAGTGGTCATATCAGGATAGCAATTGTGCAGATAATTGAGGAAGATAATTGCAGACGAGGAGTCACAATAACGGGGGCTGAAATATGTTGACCAAACCACACACTAGAAAGTGAAGGGACTACTAGATAATTGTTTATCTAATAGATGGAAGATTTTAATTGTTTGCATCTTGTTTACTCTGCGATGTAAAATGAATTCACCTGTAAATGGTCATTTTTAACAATGTAATCGCTAGGCTTCTAACGTTATTTATATAATTTAGGCCAATAGACAACTAAATAAATTAATAATACACAGTACTTTTATCTAAGGTTAGCTAAAGGTTTGTTTTAGTGGAAGACCCTAATAAGGTAGTGTGTTTCTATGTAACTTTAAAAGAACATTGATGCTTTACCATAGCCTCATGAGTCCAAGACAAAAATGTATTCCGTTAGGCTATTGCAGTCTTATCAGTCTTGCCTACTCGCTATTATTGTTACAATCTGTAATTAATCTCTATTGCAATTACACCTTTTCCAGTCATTGTTCTATTCTTGAAATTCATAATTATATTTTGCTACTCGATTGCATTTGAAATAAACTGTTTATACTTACCCTGGTGCTACATAGCCTTCCCGGTTTGGTGCCTTCTTATGATAATTACTTACTTATACTTACCCTTAATATATGTAAAAAATATTTTTTCAGGAGTGTGGCACGTGTGGACAAGTGTTGGATCAGAGGAGTCAAGGTAAAGTGCTTATTTAACAACTAGTTCTGGGGAGGAGCGGGTGGAACTAGATGGGCGTAGTCAACTTCACACTCTTGTTACACTTACACTGGTTTGTGCCTCGGAGAGGCTGCAGGAGCCAGTAAGTTCAGTAGAACTTCGGTTTCAACTCCTTTTGACCATGTCGTAGCTCAGTCGATTACGGCAGCGTCTGGGATGCTCTCGGATGTAGGTTCGAATCCTCGTCCCGGCCCTTGTGGATTTGTACACTCTTGTTAGCAGGCTGAGAGCTTTTCTTTCCCATAGATTTATTTATAGAAGAGTTAGCAATAAGTCGGCTGGGTTTATTAACGTATTGTTTTTAGGCCCCGTGCAGAGAGCCAGAATTTGGCTCAGGTATCGGATTTGGGATGTTTGGGATATTTTGAAAACTGCAGGGGGGTTTGGGCAAAATGTGACCCACCGCCGCTTTCAGTAATTGGTATATTTTCAGTATAAAAAGTCGGAATTTCAAACTCCGAAAACGTGCAGAGAGCCAGAATTTGGCTCCAAAATATGGCTCAGGTATCGAATTTGGGATGTTTGGGATATTTTAAAAACTGCAGGGGGGTTTGGGCAAAATGTGACCCACCGCCGCTTTCAGTAATTGGTATATTTTCAGTAAAAAAAGTCGGAATTTCAAACTGCGAATACATGCAGAGAGCCAGAATTTGGCTCCAAAATATGGCTCAGGTATCGGATTTGGGATGTTTGGGATATTTTGAAAACTGCAGGGGAGTTTGGGCAAAATGTGACCCACCGCCGCTTTCAGTAATTGGCTAATTTTTGGTATAAAAAGTCGGATTTTCAAACTGCGAATAAGTGCAGAGAGCCAGAATTTGGGTCCAAAATATGGCTCAGGTATCGAATTTAGGATGTTTGGGATATTTTGAAAATTGCAGGGAGGTTTGGGCAAAATGTGACCCACCGCCGCTTTCAGTAATTGGCATATTTTTGGTATAAAAAGTCGGAATTTCAAACTGCGAATAGGTGCAGAGAGCCAGAATTTGGGTCCAAAATATGGCTCGGGTATCAAATTTGGGATGTTTGGGATATTTTGAAAACTGCAGGGGGGTTTGGGTAAAATGTGACACACCGTCGCTTTCAGTAATTGGTATATTTTTGGTAAAAAAAAGTCGTAATTTCAAACTGCGAATAGGTGCAAAGAGCCAGAATTTGGGTCCAAAATATGGCTCAGGTATCGAATTTGGGATGTTTGGGATATTTTGAAAACAGCAGGGGGGTTTGGGCAAAATGTAACCCACCGCCGCTTTCAGTAATTGGCATATTTTTGGTATAAAAAGCCGGAATTTCAAACTGCGAATAGGTGCAGAGAGCCAGAATTTGGGTCCAAAATATGGCTCAGGTATCGAATTTGGGATGTTTTGGATATTTCTAAAACTGCAGGGGGGTTTGGGCAAAATGTGACCCACCGCCGCTTTCAGTAATTGGCATATTTTCGGTATAAAAAGTAGGAATTTCAAACTGCGAATACGTGCAGAGAGCCAGAATTTGGCTCCAAAATATGGCTCAGGTATCGGATTTGGGATGTTTGGGATATTTTGAAAACTGCAGGGGGGTTTGGGCAAAATGTGACCCACCGCCGCTTTCAGTAATTGGTATATTTTCAGTATAAAAAGTCGGAATTTCAAACTGCGAATAGGTGCAAAGAGCCAGAATTTGGGTCCAAACTATGGCTCAGGTATCGAATTTGGGATGTTTGGGATATTTTGAAAACTGCAGGGGGGTTTGGGCAAAATGTGACACACCGTCGCTTTCAGTAATTGGTATATTTTTGGTAAAGAAAAGTCGTAATTTCAAACTGCGAATAGGTGCAGAGAGCCAGAATTAGGGTCCAAAATATGGCTCAGGTATCGAATTTGGGATGTTTGGGATATTTTGAAAACAGCAGGGGGGTTTGGGCAAAATGTGACCCACCGCCGCTTTCAGTAATTGGCATATTTTTGGTATAAAAAGCCGGAATTTCAAACTGCGAATAGGTGCAGAGAGCCAGAATTTGGGTCCAAAATATGGCTCAGGTATCGAATTTGGGATGTTTGGGATATTTTCGGTATAAAAAGTCGGAATTTCAAACTGCGAATAGGTGCAGAGAGCCTGAATTTGGCTCCAAAATATGGCTCAGGTATCGGATTTGGGATGTTTGGGATATTTTGAAAACTGCAGGGGGGTTTGGGCAAAATGTGACCCACCGCCGCTTTCAGTAATTGGTATATTTTCAGTATAAAAAGTCGGAACTTCAAACTGCGAATAGGTGCAAAGAGCCAGAATTTGGGTCCAAAATATGGCTCAGGTATCGAATTTGGGATGTTTGGGATATTTTGGAAACTGCAGGGGGGTTTGGGCAAAATGTGACCCACCGCCGCTTTCAGTAATTGGCTAATTTTTGGTATAGAAAGTAGGATTTTCAAACTGCGAATAGGTGCAGAGAGCCAGAATTTGGGTCCAAAATATGGCTCAGGTATCGAATTTGGGATGTTTGGGATATTTCTAAAACTGCAAGGGGGGTTTGGGCAAAATGTGACCCACCGCCGCTTTCAGTAATTGGCATATTTTCGGTATAAAAAGTCGGAATTTCAAACTGCGAATAGGTGCAAAGAGCCAGAATTTGGCTCCAAAATATGGCTCAGGTATCGGATTTGGGATGTTTGGGATATTTTGAAAACTGCAGGGGGGTTTGGGCAAAATGTGACCCACCGCCGCTTTCAGTAATTGGTATATTTTCAGTATAAAAAGTCGGAATTTCAAACTGCGAATAGGTGCAAAGAGCCAGAATTTGGGTCCAAAATATGGCTCAGGTATCGAATTTGGGATGTTTGGGATATTTTGAAAACTGCAGGGGGGTTTGGGCAAAATGTGACACACAGCCGCTTTCAGTAATTGGCATATTTTTGGTATAAAAAGTCGGAATTTCAAAGTACGAATAGGTGCAGAGAGCCAGAATTTGGGTCCAAAATATGGCTCAGGTATCGAATTTGGGATGTTTGGGATATTTTGAAAACTGCAGGGGGGTTTGGGCAAAATGTGACCCACCGGTGCTTTCAGTAATTGGCAGATTTTTGATAAAAAAAGTCGGAATTTCAAACTGCGAATAGGTGCAGAGAGCCAGAATTTGGGTCCAAAATATGGCTCAGGTATCGAATTTGGGATGTTTGGGATATTTTGAAAACTGCAAGGGGGTTTGGGCAAAATGTGACCCACCGGTGCTTTCAGTAATTGGTATATTTTTGGTATAAAAAGCCGGAATTTCAAACTGCGAATAGGTGCAGAGAGCCAGAATTTGGGTCCAAAATATGGCTCAGGTATCGAATTTGGGATGTTTGGGATATTTTCGGTATAAAAAGTCGGAATTTCAAACTGCGAATAGGTGCAGAGAGCCTGAATTTGGCTCCAAAATATGGCTCAGGTATCGGATTTGGGATGTTTGGGATATTTTGAAAACTGCAGGGGGGTTTGGGCAAAATGTGACCCACCGCCGCTTTCAGTAATTGGTATATTTTCAGTATAAAAAGTCGGAACTTCAAACTGCGAATAGGTGCAAAGAGCCAGAATTTGGGTCCAAAATATGGCTCAGGTATCGAATTTGGGATGTTTGGGATATTTTGGAAACTGCAGGGGGGTTTGGGCAAAATGTGACCCACCGCCGCTTTCAGTAATTGGCTAATTTTTGGTATAGAAAGTAGGATTTTCAAACTGCGAATAGGTGCAGAGAGCCAGAATTTGGGTCCAAAATATGGCTCAGGTATCGAATTTGGGATGTTTGGGATATTTCTAAAACTGCAAGGGGGGTTTGGGCAAAATGTGACCCACCGCCGCTTTCAGTAATTGGCATATTTTCGGTATAAAAAGTCGGAATTTCAAACTGCGAATAGGTGCAAAGAGCCAGAATTTGGCTCCAAAATATGGCTCAGGTATCGGATTTGGGATGTTTGGGATATTTTGAAAACTGCAGGGGGGTTTGGGCAAAATGTGACCCACCGCCGCTTTCAGTAATTGGTATATTTTCAGTATAAAAAGTCGGAATTTCAAACTGCGAATAGGTGCAAAGAGCCAGAATTTGGGTCCAAAATATGGCTCAGGTATCGAATTTGGGATGTTTGGGATATTTTGAAAACTGCAGGGGGGTTTGGGCAAAATGTGACACACAGCCGCTTTCAGTAATTGGCATATTTTTGGTATAAAAAGTCGGAATTTCAAAGTACGAATAGGTGCAGAGAGCCAGAATTTGGGTCCAAAATATGGCTCAGGTATCGAATTTGGGATGTTTGGGATATTTTGAAAACTGCAGGGGGGTTTGGGCAAAATGTGACCCACCGGTGCTTTCAGTAATTGGCAGATTTTTGATAAAAAAAGTCGGAATTTCAAACTGCGAATAGGTGCAGAGAGCCAGAATTTGGGTCCAAAATATGGCTCAGGTATCGAATTTGGGATGTTTGGGATATTTTGAAAACTGCAAGGGGGTTTGGGCAAAATGTGACCCACCGGTGCTTTCAGTAATTGGTATATTTTCAGTATAAAAAGTCGGAATTTCAAACTGTGAATAGGTGCAGAGAGCCAGAATTTGGGTCCAAAATATGGTTCAGGTATCGAAATTGGGATGTTAATTCTTTAAATTAGATTTAAAAGATTTTTATAAATACCTCAGCACATTAGAAACAGTTTGTGCCAGATACTGTAATAACAATGAAATAAGATTACATTACACGAGATTACATTAAGTCTACATTACACGATGGATTGTTAATATTTATTCAGTTAGCTTCAGGTACTTAATATGGGGCTCTTAGATCAAAATGCACTGCTTAATGCCATATGTGAAGCCACAGCTTGAAAAATAGTGTTTAGAAAAGTGCTTTAAGGAAGTTAGCAGTCAGGCTAACAGCAGATTTGAGGTCATGTTCTTGTAACCATTCGTGTATCATTCTGTAAACTTAGTATATCAACAGCAGAAAAAAATAGAAGTACTAATGTTTTAATTTGTAGTATTAACATTGCTTATGACAAATAAAACCTCTTAATATAAATAAGGAAACTCTGTATTGAGACGGTATTAATTTTCTCATTGGCTTACATAATTGTCATAATTCTTTACCAACTTCAGGTCTAGAGAGCTGTAGCGGGAGTGCGAAGATTCTGGGAGGGTTCTGGGAAGTTGCCCAGATCCTGGAGTTTTGGGACCCCACTAGTCCTCACTCCAGCCACTCACCCTTCAGGACTACCAGAACAAGCTCAGCAAAGGATACTACACCAATCACAACCATTGTGTGTGATATCCACAAGGTTAATGGTTTGAACGGCGATGTGACCACATCTAATACGTACCCAGATCCCCTTCCCCCGCCAATCATAGACGGACTTGCAACTACAGTACTAGCTGAAACCATGTCAACAGCCATACCGATGCCCGTACCAGAACTACCATGTGCCTTTAATACCAAATAAGTGACTTTGTTTATGATAAAGACTAACCAGTTGTCTATTTGAGTGTATATATATATATTAAATTATATAATATAATGGCATTATATGTCAACAGCAACTGTTTTTGGAATAATCATAATTAGTCTCTCTCCCCCCCCTCCCTCCCTGTCTCTCCCTTCTATCTCTTTCCCCCCCTTTCTCTCCCTTCTATCTCTTTCCCCCTCTCTCTCTCACTCTCTCTCTCTCTCTGGGATCATGTCATGTTACATTAAATATGCTTTAAGATACCATCTAGAAAAAAATGAGGACATTGAAACAGTTGATAAACTTGATTTCAAGGGAGGACACTATGGGAAACTTCAATTTTTTTTTTATGAGTGTAATTGGACAGACTTGCTGCTAGGTAGCAAAGTAAGTGAGATATATGCCAAATTTTGCAAAATATACGATGAAAGCACACAAACATTCATACCTAAACAGAGATGCGGTACCAGAAAACAGGATTTGTTGAACAGAAATCAAGAGGGGGCCAGAGACCAAAAGACACAAAAATGGAATCAATACTGTATAGGCAGAGGCCAAACCTCTCAAACATACCAGCGATACAAAGATGCGAGAAACAACCACACAGCAGTAAGGAGAGAGGCAGAAAGAATTTTTTTAAAAAGGGATAGTGGGAAAATGTAAAACAGAACCAGGCCTATTCTACAAATTCATAAACAACAAATTGCAGGTAAAGGATAATATCCAGAGGTTGAACATGGGAAAGAGATTCATGGAAAATAAGGAAATGTGTGAAACATTAAATAAAAAGTTCCAAAGTGTGTTTGTACAAAATTAAATCTTCAGAGAACCAGACACAATAAGAATTCCAGAGTGCCAGAATTCCAGACATAGAGCACATAGAGGTGTCTAGAGATGAAATGAAACAAATCCTCTTGAAGCTAAGAATAAATAAAGCAGTTGGCCCAGATGAAGTTTCACCATGGGTTCCGAGAGAATGTGCACCTGAGCTCAGCATTCTACTTCACCAGATATTTCAAACATCCTGTGTACAGGAGTCACAGCAGATGTGTGGAAAAGGGCTAACATAGTTATAATCTATAAAAGTGGCAGCAGGGAAGACCCCTCAATTATAGACCTGTGGTCATTGACAAGTGTAATAGTCAAAATATTGAAAAAAATAATTAAAAATAAATGGGTAGACCACCTGGAAAGAAATGATATAATATCAGACAGACAGTGTGGTTTTCAATCTGGAAGATCCAGTGTATCGAATTTGCTCAGTTTCTATGAACAAGCCACAGAGATTTTACAGGAAAGAGATGATTGGGTTAATTGCATCTATCTGTATCTAAAAAAGGTTTTCGACAGAGTTCCACATAAGAGGTTGTTCTGGAAACTAAAACATATTGGAAGGGTGACAGGTAAGCTTCTAGCATGGATGAAAAATTTTGATAGAAAAATGAGGGCAGTAATCAGATGCAATGTATTGGACTGGAGAAATGTTACAAGTGGAGTATTACAGAGGTCAGTTTTTGTACCAGTGATCTTAAGGTTATCTTAAGATGATTTTGGGGCATTTTAGTGTCCCCACGGCCCGGTCCTCGACCAGGCCTCCACCCCCAGGAAGCAGCCCGTGACAGCTGACTAACACCCAGGTACCTATTTTACTGCTAGGTAACAGGGGCATAGGGTGAAAAACTCTGCTCATTGTTTCTCGCCGGCGCCTGGGATCGAACCCAGGACCACAGGATCACAAGTCCAGCGTGCTGTCCGCTCGGCCGACCGGCTCCCAATGTTTATTGGGAGCCGAATGTTGACAATGTTCATTGTCTACATAAATGATCTGCCAGATGGAATACAGAATTATATGAACATGTTTGCTGAGGATGCTAAGATAATAGGAAGGATAAGAAACTTAGATGATTGTAATGTCCTTCAAGAAGACCTGGACAAAATAAGCATCTGGAGCACCACTTGGCAAATGGAATTTAATGTGAATAAATGCCATGTTATTCGCAGCTGGCGGGCAAAAATCGCGATTTTCGCCGCTACCGGCCAAAAATAGCGCGATTTTCGCCGCTACCGGCTATAAACCGCGCGATTTTCGCCGCTAGCGGCCAAAAACTATGCGATTTTCGCAGCTGGCGGGCAAAAATCGCGATTTTTGCCGCTAACGGCCGAAAACCGCGCTATTTTGCGCAAAAACCATGCGATTTTCGCAGCTAGCGGGCAAAAATCGCGATTTTCGCTGGTACCGGCCAAAAATAGCGCGATTTTCGCCGCTACCATCCAAAAAATGCGCGATTTTTGCCGCTACCGGCCAAAAACCATGCGATTTTCGCAGCTGGCGGGCAAAAATCGCGATTTTCGCCGCTACGGGCCAAAAATAGCGCGATTTTCGCCGCAAGTGGCCAAAAACCATGCGATTTTCGCCGCTAGCGGCCAAAAACAATGCGATTTTCGCAGCTGGCGGGCAAAAATCGCGATTTTCGCCGCTACCGGCCAAAAATAGCGCAATTTTCGCCGCTACCGGTCAAAAACCGCGCGATTTTCGCCGCTACCGGCCAAAAACCATGAGATTTTCGCAGCTGGCGGGCAAAAATCGCGATTTTCGCCGCTACCGGCCAAAAATCGGGCGATTTTTGCCGTTAACGGCCGAAAACCGCGCTATTTTGCGCAAAAACCATGCGATTTTCGCAGCTGGCGGCCAAAAATCGCGATTTTCGCAGCTACCGGCCAAAAATAGCGCGATTTTCGCCGCTAGCGGCCAAAAACCGTGCGATTTTCGCCGCTAGCGGCCAAAAATCGGGCGATTTTTGCCGCTAACGGCCGAAAACCGCGCTATTTTGCGCAAAAACCATGCGATTTTCGCAGCTGGCGGGCAGAAATCGCGATTTTCGCCGCTACCGGCCAAAAACCGTGCAATTTTCGCCGCTAGCGGCCAAAAATCGCGCGATTTTCGCCGCTACCGGCCGAAAACCGCGCAATTTTCGCCGCTACCGGCCAAAAACCATGCGATTTTCACAGCTGGCGGGCAAAAGTTGCGATTTTCGCCACTACCGGCCAAGAATAGCGCGATTTTCGCCGCTACCGGCGAAAAACCGCGCGATTTTCGCCGCTACCGGCCAAAAACTTTGCGATTTTCGCAGCTGGCGGGCAAAAATCGCGATTTTCGCTGCTACCGGCCAAAAATAGCGCGATTTTCGCCGCTACCGGCTAAAAACCGCGCGATTTTCGCCGCTAGCGCCCAAAAACTATGCGATTTCACAGCAGGCGGGCAAAAATCGCGATTTTCGCCGCTACCGGCCAAAAACTATGCGATTTTCGCAGCTGGCGGGCAAAAATCGCGATTTTCGCTACTACCGGCCAAAAATAGCGCGATTTTCGCCGCTACCGGCCAAAAACCTCGCGATTTTCGCCGCTACCGGCCAAAAATAGTGCGATTTTCGCCGCTAGCGGGCAAAAACCATGCGATTTTCACAGCTGGCGAGCAAAAATCGCGATTTTCGACGCTACCGGCCAAAAATAGCGCGATTTTCGCCGCTACCGGCTAAAAACCGCGCGATTTTCGCCGCTAGCGGCCAAAAATCGGGCGATTTTTGCCGCTAACGGCCGAAAACCGCGCGATTTTCGCCGCTAGCGGCCAAAAACCATGCGATTTTCGCAGCTGGCGGGCAAAAATTGCGATTTTCGCCACTACCGGCCAAAAAATGCGCGATTTTCACAGCTACCGGCCAAAAACTATGCGATTTTCGCAGCTGGCGGGCAAAAATCGCGATTTTTGCCGCAACCGGCCAAAAATAGCGCGATTTTCGCCGCTAGCGGCCAAAAACCGTGCGATTTTCGCCGCTAGCGGCCAAAAATCGGGCGACTTTTGCCGCTAACGGCCGAAAACCGCGTTATTTTGCGCAAAAACCATGCGATTTTCGCCGCTACCGGCCAAAAATAGCGTGATTTTCGCCGCTACCGGCCAAAAACCGCGCGATTTTTGCCGCTACCGGCCAAAAACCATGCGATTTTCGCAGCTGGCGGGCAAAAATCGCGATTTTCGCCACTAGCGGCCAAAAACCGTGCAATTTTCGCCGCTAGCGGCCAAAAATCGGGCGATTTTTGCCGCTAACGGCCAAAAACCGCGCTATTTTGCGCAAAAACCATGCGATTTTTGCAGCTGGCGGGCAAAAATCGCGATTTTCGCCGCTACCGGCCAAAAATAGCGCGATTCTCGCCGCTACCAGCAAAAAACTGCGCGATTTTTGCCGCTACCGGCCAAAAACCATGCGATTTTCGCAGCTGGAGGGCAAAAATCGCGATTTTCGCCACTAGCGGCCAAAAACCGTGCAATTTTCGCCGCTAGCGGCCGAAAATCGGGCGATTTTTGCCGCTAGCGGTCAAAAATCGGGCGATTTTTGCCGGTAACGGCCGAAAACCGCGCTATTTTGCGCAAAAACCATGCGATTTTCGCAACTGGCGGGCAAAAATCACGATTTTCGCCACTAGCGGCCAAAAACCGTGCAATTTTCGCCGCTAGCGGCCAAAAATCGGGCGATTTTTGCCGCTAACGGCCGAAACCGCGCTATTTTGCGTAAAAACCATGCGATTTTCGCAGCTGGCGGGCAAAAATCGCGATTTTCGCCGCTACCGGCCAAAAATAGCGCGATTTTCGCCGCTACCGGCCAAAAACAGCGCGATTTTTGCCGCTACTGGCCAAAAACGATGCGATTTTCGCAGCTGGCGGGCAAAAATCGCGATTTTCGCCACTAGCGGCCAAAAACCGTGCAATTTTCGCCGTTAGCGGCCAAAAATCGGGCGATTTTGCCGCTAACGGCCGAAACCGCGCTATTTTGCGCAAAAACCATGCGATTTTCGCAGCTGGCGGGCAAAAATCGCGATTTTCGCCGCTACCGGCCAAAAATAGCGCGATTTTCGCCGCTACCAGCAAAAAACTGCGCGATTTTTGCCGCTACCAGCCAAAAACCATGCGATTTTCGCAGCTGGCGGGCAAAAGTTGCGATTTTCGCCACTACCGGACAAAAATAGCGCGATTTTCGCCGCTACCGGCGAAAAACCGCGCGATTTTCGCCGCTACCGGCCAAAAACTATGCGATTTTCGCAGCTGGCGGGCAAAAATCGCGATTTTCGCCGCTACCGGCCAAAAATAGCGCGATTTTCGCCGCTAGCGGCCAAAAACCGTGCAATTTTCGCCGCTAGCGGCCAAAAATCGGGCGATTTTTGCCGCTAACGGCCGAAAACCACGCTATTTTGCGCAAAAACCATGCGATTTTCGCAGCTGGCGGGCAAAAATCGCGATTTTTGCCGCTACCGGCCAAAAATAGCGTGATTTTTGCCGCTAGCGGCCAAAAACCGCGCGATTTTCGCCGCTACCGGCCAAAAACAATGCGATTTTCGCAGCTGGCGGGCAAAAATCGCGATTTTCGCCACTAGCGGCCAAAAACCGTGCAATTTTCGCCGCTAGCGGCCAAAAATCGGGCGATTTTTGCCGCTAACGGCCGAAAACCGCGCTACTTTGCGCAAAAAACCATGCGATTTTCGCAGCTGGCGGGCAAAAATCGCGATTTTCGCCACTACCGGCCAAAAATAGCGCGATTTTCGCCGCTACCAGCCAAAAACTGCGCGATTTTCGCCGCTACCGGCCAAAAACCATGCGATTTTCGCAGCTGGCGGGCAAAAATCGCGATTTTCGCCGCTACCAGCCAAAAACCATGCGATTTTCGCAGCTGGCGGGCAAAAGTTGCGATTTTCGCCACTACCGGCCAAAAATAGCGCGATTTTCGCTGCTACCGGCGAAAAACCGCGCGATTTTCGCCGCTACCGGCCAAAAACTATGCGATTTTCGCAGCTGGCGGGCAAAAATCGCGATTTTCGCCGCTACCGGCCAAAAATAGCGCGATTTTCGCCGCTAACGGCCGAAAACCACGCTATTTTGCGCAAAAACCATGCGATTTTCGCAGCTGGCGGGCAAAAATCGCGATTTTCGCCGCTACCGGCCAAAAATAGCGCGATTTTCGCCACAAGTCACCAAAAACCGTGCGATTTTCGCCGCTAGCGGCCAAAAATCGGGCGATTTTTGCCGCTAACGGCCGAAAACCGCGCTATTTTGCGCAAAAACCATGCGACTTTCGCAGCTGGCGGGCGAAAATCGCGATTTTTGCCGCTACCGGCCTAAAATAGCGTGACTTTCGCCGCTACCGGCCAACAACCGCGCGATTTTCGCCGCTACCGGCCAAAAACCATGCGATTTTCGCAGCTGGCGGGCAAAAATCGCGATTTTCGCCACTAGCGGCCAAAAACCGTGCAATTTTCGCCGTTAGCGGCCAAAAATCGGGCGATTTTTGCCGCTAACGGCCGAAACCGCGCTATTTTGCGCAAAAACCATGCGATTTTCGCAGCTGGCGGGCAAAAATCGTGATTTTCGCCGCTACCGGCCAAAAATAGCGCGATTTTCGCCGCTACCAGCAAAAAACTGCGCGATTTTTGCCGCTACCGGCCAAAAACCTAGCGATTTTCGCAGCTGGCGGGCAAAAATCGCGATTTTCGCCGCTACCAGCCAAAAACCATGCGATTTTCGCAGCTGGCGGGCAAAAGTTGCGATTTTCGCCACTACCGGCCAAAAATAGCGCGATTTTCGCTGCTACCGGCGAAAAACCGCGCGATTTTCGCCGCTACCGGCCAAAAACTATGCGATTTTCGCAGCTGGCGGGCAAAAATCGCGATTTTCGCCGCTACCGGCCAAAAATAGCGCGATTTTCGCCGCTAGCGGCCAAAAACCGTGCAATTTTCGCCGCTAGCGGCCAAAAATCGGGCGATTTTTGCCGCTAACGGCCGAAAACCACGCTATTTTGCGCAAAAACCATGCGATTTTCGCAGCTGGCGGGCAAAAATCGCGATTTTCGCCGCTACCGGCCAAAAATAGCGCGATTTTCGCCACTAGCGGCCAAAAACCGTGCAATTTTCGCCGCTAGCGGCCAAAAATCGGGCGATTTTTTCCGCTAACGGCCGAAAACCACGCTATTTTGCGCAAAAACCATGCGATTTTCGCAGCTGGCGGGCAAAAATCGCGATTTTCGCCACTACCGGCCAAAAATAGCGCGATTTTCGCCGCTACCAGCCGAAAACAGCGCGATTTTTGCCGCTACCGGCCAAAAACCATGCGATTTTCGCAGCTGGCGGGCAAAAATCGCGATTTTCGCCGCTACCGGCCAAAAATAGCGCGATTTTCGCCGCAAGTGGCCAAAAACCGTGCGATTTTCGCCGCTAGCGGCCAAAAATTGGGCGATTTTTGCCGCTAACGGCTGAAAACCGCGCTATTTTGCACAAAAACCATGCGACTTTCGCAGCTGGCGGGCGAAAATCGCGATTTTCGCCGCTACCGGCCTAAAATAGCGTGACTTTCGCCGCTACCGGCCAACAACCGCGCGATTTTCGCCGCTACCGGCCAAAAACCATGCGATTTTCGCAGCTGGCGGGCAAAAATCGCGATTTTCGCCAGTAGCGGCCAAAAATCGGGCGATTTTTGCCGCTAACGGCCAAAAACCGCGCTATTTTGCGCAAAAACCATGCGATTTTCGCAGCTGGCGGGCAAAAATCACGATTTTCGCCGCTACCGGCCAAAAACTAAGCGATTTTCGCAGCTAGCGGGCCAAAATCGCGATTTTCGCCGCTACCGGCCAAAAATAGCGAGATTTTCGCCGCTACCAGCAAAAAACTGCGCGATTTTTGCCGCTACCGGCCAAAAACCATGCGATTTTTGCAGCTGGCGGGAAAAATCGCGATTTTCGTCGCTACCGGCCAAAAATAGCGCGATTTTCGCCGCTACCAGCAAAAAACTGCGCGATTTTTGCCGCTACCGGCCAAAAACCATGCGATTTTCGCAGCTGGCGGGCAAAAATCGCGATTTTCGCCGCTACGGGCCGAAAATAGCGCAATTTTCGCCGCTAGTGGCCAAAAACCGCGCGATTTTCGCCGCTAGCGGTCAAAAATCGGGCGATTTTTGCCGCTAACGGCCGAAAACCGCGCTATTTTGCGCAAAAACCATGCGATTTTCGCAGCTGGCGGGCAAAAATCGCGATTTTCGCCGCTACCGGCCAAAAATAGCGCGATTTTCGCCGCTACCGGCCAAAAACCGCGCGATTTTCGCCGCTACCGGCCAAAAACAAGGCGATTTTCGCAGCTGGCGGTAAAAAATTGCGATTTTCGCCGCTACCGGCCAAAAATAGCGCGATTTTCGCCGCTACCAGCCAAAAACTGCGCGATTTTTGCCGCTACCGGCCAAAAACCATGCGATTTTCGCAGCTGGCGGGCAAAAATCGAGATTTTCGCCGCTACGGGACAAAAATAGCGCGATTTTCGCCGCTAGTGGCCAAAAACCGTGCGATTTTCGCCGCTAACGGCCAGAAACCGCGCGATTTTCGCCGCTACCGGCCAAAAACTATGCGATGTTCGCAGCTGGCGGGCAAAAACAGCGATTTTCGTCGCTACCGGCCAAAAACTATGCGATTTTCGCAACTGGCGGGCAAAAGTTGCGATTTTCGCCACTACCGGCCAAAAATAGCGCGATTTTCGCCGCTACCGGCGAAAAACCGCGCGATTTTCGCCGCTACCGGCCAAAAACTATGCGATTTTCGCAGCTGGCGGGCAAAAATCGCGATTTTCGCCGCTACCGGCCAAAAATCGCGATTTTCGCCGCTACCGGCCAAAAATCGCGCGATTTTCGGCGCTACCGGCGAAAACCACGCGATTTTTGCCGCAACCGGCCAAAAACCATGCGATTTTCGCAGCTGGCGGGCAAAAATCGCGATTTTCGCCACTAGCGGCCAAAAACCGTGCAATTTTCGCCGCTAGCGGCCAAAAATCGGGCGATTTTTGCCGCTAACGGCCAGAAACCGCGCTATTTTGCGCAAAAACCATGCGATTTTTGCAGCTGGCGGGCAAAAATCGCGATTTTCGCCGCTACCGGCCAAAAATAGCGCGATTCTCGCCGCTACCAGCAAAAAACTGCGCGATTTTTGCCGCTACCGGCCAAAAACCATGCGATTTTCGCAGCTGGAGGGCAAAAATCGCGATTTTCGCCACTAGCGGCCAAAAACCGTGCAATTTTCGCCGCTAGCGGCCGAAAATGGGGCGATTTTTGCCGCTAGCGGTCAAAAATCGGGCGATTTTTGCCGGTAACGGCCGAAAACCGCGCTATTTTGCGCAAAAACCATGCGATTTTCGCAACTGGCGGGCAAAAATCACGATTTTCGCCACTAGCGGCCAAAAACCGTGCAATTTTCGCCGCTAGCGGCCAAAAATCGGGCGATTTTTGCCGCTAACGGCCGAAACCGCGCTATTTTGCGTAAAAACCATGCGATTTTCGCAGCTGGCGGGCAAAAATCGCGATTTTCGCCGCTACCGGCCAAAAATAGCGCGATTTTCGCCGCTACCGGCCAAAAACAGCGCGATTTTTGCCGCTACTGGCCAAAAACGATGCGATTTTCGCAGCTGGCAGGCAAAAATCGCGATTTTCGCCACTAGCGGCCAAAAACCGTGCAATTTTCGCCGTTAGCGGGCAAAAATCGGGCGATTTTGCCGCTAACGGCCGAAACCGCGCTATTTTGCGCAAAAACCATGCGATTTTCGCAGCTGGCGGGCAAAAATCGCGATTTTCGCAGCTACCGGCCAAAAATAGCGCGATTTTCGCCGCTACCAGCAAAAAACTGCGCGATTTTTGCCGCTACCAGCCAAAAACCATGCGATTTTCGCAGCTGGCGGGCAAAAGTTGCGATTTTCGCCACTACCGGCCAAAAATAGCGCGATTTTCGCCGCTACCGGCGAAAAACCGCGCGATTTTCGCCGCTACCGGCCAAAAACTATGCGATTTTCGCAGCTGGCGGGCAAAAATCGCGATTTTCGCCGCTACCGGCCAAAAATAGCGCGATTTTCGCCGCTAGCTGCCAAAAACCGTGCAATTTTCGCCGCTAGCGGCCAAAAATCGGGCGATTTTTGCCGCTAACGGCCGAAAACCACGCTATTTTGCGCAAAAACCATGCGATTTTCGCAGCTGGCGGGCAAAAATCGCGATTTTCGCCGCTACCGGCCAAAAATAACGCGATTTTTGCCGCTAGCGGCCAAAAACCGTGCAATTTTCGCCGCTAGCGGCCAAAAATCGGGCGATTTTTGCCGCTAACGGCCGAAAACCACGCTATTTTGCGCAAAAACCATGCGATTTTCGCAGCTGGCGGGCAAAAATCGCGATTTTCGCCACTACCGGCCAAAAATAGCGCGATTTTCGCCGCTACCAGCCAAAAACTGCGCGATTTTTGCCGCTACCGGCCAAAAACCATGCGATTTTCGCAGCTGGCGGGCAAAAATCGCGATTTTCGCCGCTACCGGCCAAAAATAGCGCGATTTTCGCCGCAAGTGGCCAAAAACCGTGCGATTTTCGCCGCTAGCGGCCAAAAATCGGGCGATTTTTGCCGCTAACGGCTGAAAACCGCGCTATTTTCCACAAAAACCATGCGACTTTCGCAGCTGGCGGGCGAAAATCGCGATTTTCGCCGCTACCGGCCTAAAATAGCGTGACTTTCGCCGCTACCGGCCAACAACCGCGCGATTTTCGCCGCTACCGGCCAAAAACCATGCGATTTTCGCAGCTGACGGGCAAAAATCGCGATTTTCGCCACTAGCGGCCAAAAATCGGGCGATTTTTGCCGCTAACGGCCAAAAACCGCGCTATTTTGCGCAAAAACCATGCGATTTTCGCAGCTGGCGGGCAAAAATCACGATTTTCGCCGCTACCGGCCAAAAACTAAGCGATTTTCGCAGCTAGCGGGCCAAAATCGCGATTTTCGCCGCTACCGGCCAAAAATAGCGAGATTTTCGCCGCTACCAGCAAAAAACTGCGCGATTTTTGCCGCTACCGGCCAAAAACCATGCGATTTTTGCAGCTGGCGGGAAAAATCGCGATTTTCGTCGCTACCGGCCAAAAATAGCGCGATTTTCGCCGCTACCAGCAAAAAACTGCGCGATTTTTGCCGCTACCGGCCAAAAACCATGCGATTTTCGCAGCTGGCGGGCAAAAATCGCGATTTTCGCCGCTACGGGCCGAAAATAGCGCAATTTTCGCCGCTAGTGGCCAAAAACCGCGCGATTTTCGCCGCTAGCGGTCAAAAATCGGGCGATTTTTGCCGCTAACGGCCGAAAACCGCGCTATTTTGCATAAAACCATGCAATTTTCGCAGCTGGCGGGCAAAAATCGCGATTTTCGCCGCTACCGGCCAAAAATAGCGCGATTTTCGCCGCTACCGGCCAAAAACCGCGCGATTTTCGCCGCTACCGGCCAAAAACAAGGCGATTTTCGCAGCTGGCGGTAAAAAATTGCGATTTTCGCCGCTACCGGCCAAAAATAGCGCGATTTTCGCCGCTACCAGCCAAAAACTGCGCGATTTTTGCCGCTACCGGCCAAAAACCATGCGATTTTCGCAGCTGGCGGGCAAAAATCGAGATTTTCGCCGCTACGGGACAAAAATAGCGCGATTTTCGCCGCTAGTGGCCAAAAACCGTGCGATTTTCGCCGCTAACGGCCAAAAACCGCGCGATTTTCGCCGCTACCGGCCAAAAACTATGCGATGTTCGCAGCTGGCGGGCAAAAACAGCGATTTTCGCCGCTACCGGCCAAAAACTATGCGATTTTCGCAACTGGCGGGCAAAAGTTGCGATTTTCGCCACTACCGGCCAAAAATAGCGCGATTTTCGCCGCTACCGGCGAAAAACCGCGCGATTTTCGCCGCTACCGGCCAAAAACTATGCGATTTTCGCAGCTGGCGGGCAAAAATCGCGATTTTCGCCGCTACCGGCCAAAAATCGCGATTTTCGCCGCTACCGGCCAAAAACCTCGCGATTTTCGCCGCTACCGGCCAAAAATAGCGCGATTTTCGCCGCTAGCGGGCAAAAACCATGCGATTTTCACAGCTGGCGAGCAAAAATCGCGATTTTCGACGCTACCGGCCAAAAATAGCGCGATTTTCGCCGCTACCGGCTAAAAACCGCGCGATTTTCGCCGCTAGCGGCCAAAAATCGGGCGATTTTTGCCGCTAACGGCCGAAAACCGCGCGATTTTCGCCGCTAGCGGCCAAAAACCATGCGATTTTCGCAGCTGGCGGGCAAAAATTGCGATTTTCGCCACTACCGGCCAAAAAATGCGCGATTTTCACAGCTACCGGCCAAAAACTATGCGATTTTCGCAGCTGGCGGGCAAAAATCGCGATTTTTGCCGCAACCGGCCAAAAATAGCGCGATTTTCGCCGCTAGCGGCCAAAAACCGTGCGATTTTCGCCGCTAGCGGCCAAAAATCGGGCGACTTTTGCCGCTAACGGCCGAAAACCGCGCTATTTTGCGCAAAAACCATGCGATTTTCGCCGCTACCGGCCAAAAATAGCGTGATTTTCGCCGCTACCGGCCAAAAACCGCGCGATTTTTGCCGCTACCGGCCAAAAACCATGCGATTTTCGCAGCTGGCGGGCAAAAATCGCGATTTTCGCCACTAGCGGCCAAAAACCGTGCAATTTTCGCCGCTAGCGGCCAAAAATCGGGCGATTTTTGCCGCTAACGGCCAAAAACCGCGCTATTTTGCGCAAAAACCATGCGATTTTTGCAGCTGGCGGGCAAAAATCGCGATTTTCGCCGCTACCGGCCAAAAATAGCGCGATTCTCGCCGCTACCAGCAAAAAACTGCGCGATTTTTGCCGCTACCGGCCAAAAACCATGCGATTTTCGCAGCTGGAGGGCAAAAATCGCGATTTTCGCCACTAGCGGCCAAAAACCGTGCAATTTTCGCCGCTAGCGGCCGAAAATCGGGCGATTTTTGCCGCTAGCGGTCAAAAATCGGGCGATTTTTGCCGGTAACGGCCGAAAACCGCGCTATTTTGCGCAAAAACCATGCGATTTTCGCAACTGGCGGGCAAAAATCACGATTTTCGCCACTAGCGGCCAAAAACCGTGCAATTTTCGCCGCTAGCGGCCAAAAATCGGGCGATTTTTGCCGCTAACGGCCGAAACCGCGCTATTTTGCGTAAAAACCATGCGATTTTCGCAGCTGGCGGGCAAAAATCGCGATTTTCGCCGCTACCGGCCAAAAATAGCGCGATTTTCGCCGCTACCGGCCAAAAACAGCGCGATTTTTGCCGCTACTGGCCAAAAACGATGCGATTTTCGCAGCTGGCGGGCAAAAATCGCGATTTTCGCCACTAGCGGCCAAAAACCGTGCAATTTTCGCCGTTAGCGGCCAAAAATCGGGCGATTTTGCCGCTAACGGCCGAAACCGCGCTATTTTGCGCAAAAACCATGCGATTTTCGCAGCTGGCGGGCAAAAATCGCGATTTTCGCCGCTACCGGCCAAAAATAGCGCGATTTTCGCCGCTACCAGCAAAAAACTGCGCGATTTTTGCCGCTACCAGCCAAAAACCATGCGATTTTCGCAGCTGGCGGGCAAAAGTTGCGATTTTCGCCACTACCGGACAAAAATAGCGCGATTTTCGCCGCTACCGGCGAAAAACCGCGCGATTTTCGCCGCTACCGGCCAAAAACTATGCGATTTTCGCAGCTGGCGGGCAAAAATCGCGATTTTCGCCGCTACCGGCCAAAAATAGCGCGATTTTCGCCGCTAGCGGCCAAAAACCGTGCAATTTTCGCCGCTAGCGGCCAAAAATCGGGCGATTTTTGCCGCTAACGGCCGAAAACCACGCTATTTTGCGCAAAAACCATGCGATTTTCGCAGCTGGCGGGCAAAAATCGCGATTTTTGCCGCTACCGGCCAAAAATAGCGTGATTTTTGCCGCTAGCGGCCAAAAACCGCGCGATTTTCGCCGCTACCGGCCAAAAACAATGCGATTTTCGCAGCTGGCGGGCAAAAATCGCGATTTTCGCCACTAGCGGCCAAAAACCGTGCAATTTTCGCCGCTAGCGGCCAAAAATCGGGCGATTTTTGCCGCTAACGGCCGAAAACCGCGCTACTTTGCGCAAAAACCATGCGATTTTCGCAGCTGGCGGGCAAAAATCGCGATTTTCGCCACTACCGGCCAAAAATAGCGCGATTTTCGCCGCTACCAGCCAAAAACTGCGCGATTTTCGCCGCTACCGGCCAAAAACCATGCGATTTTCGCAGCTGGCGGGCAAAAATCGCGATTTTCGCCGCTACCGGCCAAAAATAGCGCGATTTTCGCCACAAGTCACCAAAAACCGTGCGATTTTCGCCGCTAGCGGCCAAAAATCGGGCGATTTTTGCCGCTAACGGCCGAAAACCGCGCTATTTTGCGCAAAAACCATGCGACTTTCGCAGCTGGCGGGCGAAAATCGCGATTTTTGCCGCTACCGGCCTAAAATAGCGTGACTTTCGCCGCTACCGGCCAACAACCGCGCGATTTTCGCCGCTACCGGCCAAAAACCATGCGATTTTCGCAGCTGGCGGGCAAAAATCGCGATTTTCGCCACTAGCGGCCAAAAACCGTGCAATTTTCGCCGTTAGCGGCCAAAAATCGGGCGATTTTTGCCGCTAACGGCCGAAACCGCGCTATTTTGCGCAAAAACCATGCGATTTTCGCAGCTGGCGGGCAAAAATCGTGATTTTCGCCGCTACCGGCCAAAAATAGCGCGATTTTCGCCGCTACCAGCAAAAAACTGCGCGATTTTTGCCGCTACCGGCCAAAAACCTAGCGATTTTCGCAGCTGGCGGGCAAAAATCGCGATTTTCGCCGCTACCAGCCAAAAACCATGCGATTTTCGCAGCTGGCGGGCAAAAGTTGCGATTTTCGCCACTACCGGCCAAAAATAGCGCGATTTTCGCTGCTACCGGCGAAAAACCGCGCGATTTTCGCCGCTACCGGCCAAAAACTATGCGATTTTCGCAGCTGGCGGGCAAAAATCGCGATTTTCGCCGCTACCGGCCAAAAATAGCGCGATTTTCGCCGCTAGCGGCCAAAAACCGTGCAATTTTCGCCGCTAGCGGCCAAAAATCGGGCGATTTTTGCCGCTAACGGCCGAAAACCACGCTATTTTGCGCAAAAACCATGCGATTTTCGCAGCTGGCGGGCAAAAATCGCGATTTTCGCCGCTACCGGCCAAAAATAGCGCGATTTTCGCCACTAGCGGCCAAAAACCGTGCAATTTTCGCCGCTAGCGGCCAAAAATCGGGCGATTTTTTCCGCTAACGGCCGAAAACCACGCTATTTTGCGCAAAAACCATGCGATTTTCGCAGCTGGCGGGCAAAAATCGCGATTTTCGCCACTACCGGCCAAAAATAGCGCGATTTTCGCCGCTACCAGCCAAAAACTGCGCGATTTTTGCCGCTACCGGCCAAAAACCATGCGATTTTCGCAGCTGGCGGGCAAAAATCGCGATTTTCGCCGCTACCGGCCAAAAATAGCGCGATTTTCGCCGCAAGTGGCCAAAAACCGTGCGATTTTCGCCGCTAGCGGCCAAAAATTGGGCGATTTTTGCCGCTAACGGCTGAAAACCGCGCTATTTTGCACAAAAACCATGCGACTTTCGCAGCTGGCGGGCGAAAATCGCGATTTTCGCCGCTACCGGCCTAAAATAGCGTGACTTTCGCCGCTACCGGCCAACAACCGCGCGATTTTCGCCGCTACCGGCCAAAAACCATGCGATTTTCGCAGCTGGCGGGCAAAAATCGCGATTTTCGCCAGTAGCGGCCAAAAATCGGGCGATTTTTGCCGCTAACGGCCAAAAACCGCGCTATTTTGCGCAAAAACCATGCGATTTTCGCAGCTGGCGGGCAAAAATCACGATTTTCGCCGCTACCGGCCAAAAACTAAGCGATTTTCGCAGCTAGCGGGCCAAAATCGCGATTTTCGCCGCTACCGGCCAAAAATAGCGAGATTTTCGCCGCTACCAGCAAAAAACTGCGCGATTTTTGCCGCTACCGGCCAAAAACCATGCGATTTTTGCAGCTGGCGGGAAAAATCGCGATTTTCGTCGCTACCGGCCAAAAATAGCGCGATTTTCGCCGCTACCAGCAAAAAACTGCGCGATTTTTGCCGCTACCGGCCAAAAACCATGCGATTTTCGCAGCTGGCGGGCAAAAATCGCGATTTTCGCCGCTACGGGCCGAAAATAGCGCAATTTTCGCCGCTAGTGGCCAAAAACCGCGCGATTTTCGCCGCTAGCGGTCAAAAATCGGGCGATTTTTGCCGCTAACGGCCGAAAACCGCGCTATTTTGCGCAAAAACCATGCGATTTTCGCAGCTGGCGGGCAAAAATCGCGATTTTCGCCGCTACCGGCCAAAAATAGCGCGATTTTCGCCGCTACCGGCCAAAAACCGCGCGATTTTCGCCGCTACCGGCCAAAAACAAGGCGATTTTCGCAGCTGGCGGTAAAAAATTGCGATTTTCGCCGCTACCGGCCAAAAATAGCGCGATTTTCGCCGCTACCAGCCAAAAACTGCGCGATTTTTGCCGCTACCGGCCAAAAACCATGCGATTTTCGCAGCTGGCGGGCAAAAATCGAGATTTTCGCCGCTACGGGACAAAAATAGCGCGATTTTCGCCGCTAGTGGCCAAAAACCGTGCGATTTTTGCCGCTAACGGCCAAAAACCGCGCGATTTTCGCCGCTACCGGCCAAAAACTATGCGATGTTCGCAGCTGGCGGGCAAAAACAGCGATTTTCGTCGCTACCGGCCAAAAACTATGCGATTTTCGCAACTGGCGGGCAAAAGTTGCGATTTTCGCCACTACCGGCCAAAAATAGCGCGATTTTCGCCGCTACCGGCGAAAAACCGCGCGATTTTCGCCGCTACCGGCCAAAAACTATGCGATTTTCGCAGCTGGCGGGCAAAAATCGCGATTTTCGCCGCTACCGGCCAAAAATCGCGATTTTCGCCGCTACCGGCCAAAAATCGCGCGATTTTCGGCGCTACCGGCGAAAACCACGCGATTTTTGCCGCAACCGGCCAAAAACCATGCGATTTTCGCAGCTGGCGGGCAAAAATCGCGATTTTCGCCACTAGCGGCCAAAAACCGTGCAATTTTCGCCGCTAGCGGCCAAAAATCGGGCGATTTTTGCCGCTAACGGCCAGAAACCGCGCTATTTTGCGCAAAAACCATGCGATTTTTGCAGCTGGCGGGCAAAAATCGCGATTTTCGCCGCTACCGGCCAAAAATAGCGCGATTCTCGCCGCTACCAGCAAAAAACTGCGCGATTTTTGCCGCTACCGGCCAAAAACCATGCGATTTTCGCAGCTGGAGGGCAAAAATCGCGATTTTCGCCACTAGCGGCCAAAAACCGTGCAATTTTCGCCGCTAGCGGCCGAAAATCGGGCGATTTTTGCCGCTAGCGGTCAAAAATCGGGCGATTTTTGCCGGTAACGGCCGAAAACCGCGCTATTTTGCGCAAAAACCATGCGATTTTCGCAACTGGCGGGCAAAAATCACGATTTTCGCCACTAGCGGCCAAAAACCGTGCAATTTTCGCCGCTAGCGGCCAAAAATCGGGCGATTTTTGCCGCTAACGGCCGAAACCGCGCTATTTTGCGTAAAAACCATGCGATTTTCGCAGCTGGCGGGCAAAAATCGCGATTTTCGCCGCTACCGGCCAAAAATAGCGCGATTTTCGCCGCTACCGGCCAAAAACAGCGCGATTTTTGCCGCTACTGGCCAAAAACGATGCGATTTTCGCAGCTGGCGGGCAAAAATCGCGATTTTCGCCACTAGCGGCCAAAAACCGTGCAATTTTCGCCGTTAGCGGCCAAAAATCGGGCGATTTTGCCGCTAACGGCCGAAACCGCGCTATTTTGCGCAAAAACCATGCGATTTTCGCAGCTGGCGGGCAAAAATCGCGATTTTCGCCGCTACCGGCCAAAAATAGCGCGATTTTCGCCGCTACCAGCAAAAAACTGCGCGATTTTTGCCGCTACCAGCCAAAAACCATGCGATTTTCGCAGCTGGCGGGCAAAAGTTGCGATTTTCGCCACTACCGGACAAAAATAGCGCGATTTTCGCCGCTACCGGCGAAAAACCGCGCGATTTTCGCCGCTACCGGCCAAAAACTATGCGATTTTCGCAGCTGGCGGGCAAAAATCGCGATTTTCGCCGCTACCGGCCAAAAATAGCGCGATTTTCGCCGCTAGCGGCCAAAAACCGTGCAATTTTCGCCGCTAGCGGCCAAAAATCGGGCGATTTTTGCCGCTAACGGCCGAAAACCACGCTATTTTGCGCAAAAACCATGCGATTTTCGCAGCTGGCGGGCAAAAATCGCGATTTTTGCCGCTACCGGCCAAAAATAGCGTGATTTTTGCCGCTAGCGGCCAAAAACCGCGCGATTTTCGCCGCTACCGGCCAAAAACAATGCGATTTTCGCAGCTGGCGGGCAAAAATCGCGATTTTCGCCACTAGCGGCCAAAAACCGTGCAATTTTCGCCGCTAGCGGCCAAAAATCGGGCGATTTTTGCCGCTAACGGCCGAAAACCGCGCTACTTTGCGCAAAAACCATGCGATTTTCGCAGCTGGCGGGCAAAAATCGCGATTTTCGCCACTACCGGCCAAAAATAGCGCGATTTTCGCCGCTACCAGCCAAAAACTGCGCGATTTTCGCCGCTACCGGCCAAAAACCATGCGATTTTCGCAGCTGGCGGGCAAAAATCGCGATTTTCGCCGCTACCGGCCAAAAATAGCGCGATTTTCGCCACAAGTCACCAAAAACCGTGCGATTTTCGCCGCTAGCGGCCAAAAATCGGGCGATTTTTGCCGCTAACGGCCGAAAACCGCGCTATTTTGCGCAAAAACCATGCGACTTTCGCAGCTGGCGGGCGAAAATCGCGATTTTTGCCGCTACCGGCCTAAAATAGCGTGACTTTCGCCGCTACCGGCCAACAACCGCGCGATTTTCGCCGCTACCGGCCAAAAACCATGCGATTTTCGCAGCTGGCGGGCAAAAATCGCGATTTTCGCCACTAGCGGCCAAAAACCGTGCAATTTTCGCCGTTAGCGGCCAAAAATCGGGCGATTTTTGCCGCTAACGGCCGAAACCGCGCTATTTTGCGCAAAAACCATGCGATTTTCGCAGCTGGCGGGCAAAAATCGTGATTTTCGCCGCTACCGGCCAAAAATAGCGCGATTTTCGCCGCTACCAGCAAAAAACTGCGCGATTTTTGCCGCTACCGGCCAAAAACCTAGCGATTTTCGCAGCTGGCGGGCAAAAATCGCGATTTTCGCCGCTACCAGCCAAAAACCATGCGATTTTCGCAGCTGGCGGGCAAAAGTTGCGATTTTCGACACTACCGGCCAAAAATAGCGCGATTTTCGCTGCTACCGGCGAAAAACCGCGCGATTTTCGCCGCTACCGGCCAAAAACTATGCGATTTTCGCAGCTGGCGGGCAAAAATCGCGATTTTCGCCGCTACCGGCCAAAAATAGCGCGATTTTCGCCGCTAGCGGCCAAAAACCGTGCAATTTTCGCCGCTAGCGGCCAAAAATCGGGCGATTTTTGCCGCTAACGGCCGAAAACCACGCTATTTTGCGCAAAAACCATGCGATTTTCGCAGCTGGCGGGCAAAAATCGCGATTTTCGCCGCTACCGGCCAAAAATAGCGCGATTTTCGCCACTAGCGGCCAAAAACCGTGCAATTTTCGCCGCTAGCGGCCAAAAATCGGGCGATTTTTTCCGCTAACGGCCGAAAACCACGCTATTTTGCGCAAAAACCATGCGATTTTCGCAGCTGGCGGGCAAAAATCGCGATTTTCGCCACTACCGGCCAAAAATAGCGCGATTTTCGCCGCTACCAGCCAAAAACTGCGCGATTTTTGCCGCTACCGGCCAAAAACCATGCGATTTTCGCAGCTGGCGGGCAAAAATCGCGATTTTCGCCGCTACCGGCCAAAAATAGCGCGATTTTCGCCGCAAGTGGCCAAAAACCGTGCGATTTTCGCCGCTAGCGGCCAAAAATTGGGCGATTTTTGCCGCTAACGGCTGAAAACCGCGCTATTTTGCACAAAAACCATGCGACTTTCGCAGCTGGCGGGCGAAAATCGCGATTTTCGCCGCTACCGGCCTAAAATAGCGTGACTTTCGCCGCTACCGGCCAACAACCGCGCGATTTTCGCCGCTACCGGCCAAAAACCATGCGATTTTCGCAGCTGGCGGGCAAAAATCGCGATTTTCGCCAGTAGCGGCCAAAAATCGGGCGATTTTTGCCGCTAACGGCCAAAAACCGCGCTATTTTGCGCAAAAACCATGCGATTTTCGCAGCTGGCGGGCAAAAATCACGATTTTCGCCGCTACCGGCCAAAAACTAAGCGATTTTCGCAGCTAGCGGGCCAAAATCGCGATTTTCGCCGCTACCGGCCAAAAATAGCGAGATTTTCGCCGCTACCAGCAAAAAACTGCGCGATTTTTGCCGCTACCGGCCAAAAACCATGCGATTTTTGCAGCTGGCGGGAAAAATCGCGATTTTCGTCGCTACCGGCCAAAAATAGCGCGATTTTCGCCGCTACCAGCAAAAAACTGCGCGATTTTTGCCGCTACCGGCCAAAAACCATGCGATTTTCGCAGCTGGCGGGCAAAAATCGCGATTTTCGCCGCTACGGGCCGAAAATAGCGCAATTTTCGCCGCTAGTGGCCAAAAACCGCGCGATTTTCGCCGCTAGCGGTCAAAAATCGGGCGATTTTTGCCGCTAACGGCCGAAAACCGCGCTATTTTGCGCAAAAACCATGCGATTTTCGCAGCTGGCGGGCAAAAATCGCGATTTTCGCCGCTACCGGCCAAAAATAGCGCGATTTTCGCCGCTACCGGCCAAAAACCGCGCGATTTTCGCCGCTACCGGCCAAAAACAAGGCGATTTTCGCAGCTGGCGGTAAAAAATTGCGATTTTCGCCGCTACCGGCCAAAAATAGCGCGATTTTCGCCGCTACCAGCCAAAAACTGCGCGATTTTTGCCGCTACCGGCCAAAAACCATGCGATTTTCGCAGCTGGCGGGCAAAAATCGAGATTTTCGCCGCTACGGGACAAAAATAGCGCGATTTTCGCCGCTAGTGGCCAAAAACCGTGCGATTTTTGCCGCTAACGGCCAAAAACCGCGCGATTTTCGCCGCTACCGGCCAAAAACTATGCGATGTTCGCAGCTGGCGGGCAAAAACAGCGATTTTCGTCGCTACCGGCCAAAAACTATGCGATTTTCGCAACTGGCGGGCAAAAGTTGCGATTTTCGCCACTACCGGCCAAAAATAGCGCGATTTTCGCCGCTACCGGCGAAAAACCGCGCGATTTTCGCCGCTACCGGCCAAAAACTATGCGATTTTCGCAGCTGGCGGGCAAAAATCGCGATTTTCGCCGCTACCGGCCAAAAATCGCGATTTTCGCCGCTACCGGCCAAAAATCGCGCGATTTTCGGCGCTACCGGCGAAAACCACGCGATTTTTGCCGCAACCGGCCAAAAACCATGCGATTTTCGCAGCTGGCGGGCAAAAATCGCGATTTTCGCCACTAGCGGCCAAAAACCGTGCAATTTTCGCCGCTAGCGGCCAAAAATCGGGCGATTTTTGCCGCTAACGGCCAGAAACCGCGCTATTTTGCGCAAAAACCATGCGATTTTTGCAGCTGGCGGGCAAAAATCGCGATTTTCGCCGCTACCGGCCAAAAATAGCGCGATTCTCGCCGCTACCAGCAAAAAACTGCGCGATTTTTGCCGCTACCGGCCAAAAACCATGCGATTTTCGCAGCTGGAGGGCAAAAATCGCGATTTTCGCCACTAGCGGCCAAAAACCGTGCAATTTTCGCCGCTAGCGGCCGAAAATGGGGCGATTTTTGCCGCTAGCGGTCAAAAATCGGGCGATTTTTGCCGGTAACGGCCGAAAACCGCGCTATTTTGCGCAAAAACCATGCGATTTTCGCAACTGGCGGGCAAAAATCACGATTTTCGCCACTAGCGGCCAAAAACCGTGCAATTTTCGCCGCTAGCGGCCAAAAATCGGGCGATTTTTGCCGCTAACGGCCGAAACCGCGCTATTTTGCGTAAAAACCATGCGATTTTCGCAGCTGGCGGGCAAAAATCGCGATTTTCGCCGCTACCGGCCAAAAATAGCGCGATTTTCGCCGCTACCGGCCAAAAACAGCGCGATTTTTGCCGCTACTGGCCAAAAACGATGCGATTTTCGCAGCTGGCAGGCAAAAATCGCGATTTTCGCCACTAGCGGCCAAAAACCGTGCAATTTTCGCCGTTAGCGGGCAAAAATCGGGCGATTTTGCCGCTAACGGCCGAAACCGCGCTATTTTGCGCAAAAACCATGCGATTTTCGCAGCTGGCGGGCAAAAATCGCGATTTTCGCCGCTACCGGCCAAAAATAGCGCGATTTTCGCCGCTACCAGCAAAAAACTGCGCGATTTTTGCCGCTACCAGCCAAAAACCATGCGATTTTCGCAGCTGGCGGGCAAAAGTTGCGATTTTCGCCACTACCGGACAAAAATAGCGCGATTTTCGCCGCTACCGGCGAAAAACCGCGCGATTTTCGCCGCTACCGGCCAAAAACTATGCGATTTTCGCAGCTGGCGGGCAAAAATCGCGATTTTCGCCGCTACCGGCCAAAAATAGCGCGATTTTCGCCGCTAGCGGCCAAAAACCGTGCAATTTTCTCCGCTAGCGGCCAAAAATCGGGCGATTTTTGCCGCTAACGGCCGAAAACCACGCTATTTTGCGCAAAAACCATGCGATTTTCGCAGCTGGCGGGCAAAAATCGCGATTTTTGCCGCTACCGGCCAAAAATAGCGTGATTTTTGCCGCTAGCGGCCAAAAACCGCGCGATTTTCGCCGCTACCGGCCAAAAACAATGCGATTTTCGCAGCTGGCGGGCAAAAATCGCGATTTTCGCCACTAGCGGCCAAAAACCGTGCAATTTTCGCCGCTAGCGGCCAAAAATCGGGCGATTTTTGCCGCTAACGGCCGAAAACCGCGCTACTTTGCGCAAAAACCATGCGATTTTCGCAGCTGGCGGGCAAAAATCGCGATTTTCGCCACTACCGGCCAAAAATAGCGCGATTTTCGCCGCTACCAGCCAAAAACTGCGCGATTTTCGCCGCTACCGGCCAAAAACCATGCGATTTTCGCAGCTGGCGGGCAAAAATCGCGATTTTTGCCGCTACCGGCCAAAAACCTAGCGATTTTCGCAGCTGGCGGGCAAAAATCGCGATTTTCGCCGCTACCAGCCAAAAACCATGCGATTTTCGCAGCTGGCGGGCAAAAGTTGCGATTTTCGCCACTACCGGCCAAAAATAGCGCGATTTTCGCCGCTACCGGCGAAAAACCGCGCGATTTTCGCCGCTACCGGCCAAAAACTATGCGATTTTCGCAGCTGGCGGGCAAAAATCGCGATTTTCGCCGCTACCGGCCAAAAATAGCGCGATTTTCGCCGCTAGCTGCCAAAAACCGTGCAATTTTCGCCGCTAGCGGCCAAAAATCGGGCGATTTTTGCCGCTAACGGCCGAAAACCACGCTATTTTGCGCAAAAACCATGCGATTTTCGCAGCTGGCGGGCAAAAATCGCGATTTTCGCCGCTACCGGCCAAAAATAGCGCGATTTTTGCCGCTAGCGGCCAAAAACCGTGCAATTTTCGCCGCTAGCGGCCAAAAATCGGGCGATTTTTGCCGCTAACGGCCGAAAACCACGCTATTTTGCGCAAAAACCATGCGATTTTCGCAGCTGGCGGGCAAAAATCGCGATTTTCGCCACTACCGGCCAAAAATAGCGCGATTTTCGCCGCTACCAGCCAAAAACTGCGCGATTTTTGCCGCTACCGGCCAAAAACCATGCGATTTTCGCAGCTGGCGGGCAAAAATCGCGATTTTCGCCGCTACCGGCCAAAAATAGCGCGATTTTCGCCGCAAGTGGCCAAAAACCGTGCGTTTTTCGCCGCTAGCGGCCAAAAATCGGGCGATTTTTGCCGCTAACGGCTGAAAACCGCGCTATTTTCCACAAAAACCATGCGACTTTCGCAGCTGGCGGGCGAAAATCGCGATTTTCGCCGCTACCGGCCTAAAATAGCGTGACTTTCGCCGCTACCGGCCAACAACCGCGCGATTTTCGCCGCTACCGGCCAAAAACCATGCGATTTTCGCAGCTGACGGGCAAAAATCGCGATTTTCGCCACTAGCGGCCAAAAATCGGGCGATTTTTGCCGCTAACGGCCAAAAACCGCGCTATTTTGCGCAAAAACCATGCGATTTTCGCAGCTGGCGGGCAAAAATCACGATTTTCGCCGCTACCGGCCAAAAACTAAGCGATTTTCGCAGCTAGCGGGCCAAAATCGCGATTTTCGCCGCTACCGGCCAAAAATAGCGAGATTTTCGCCGCTACCAGCAAAAAACTGCGCGATTTTCGCAGCTGGCGGGCAAAAGTTGCGATTTTCGCCACTACCGGCCAAAAATAGCGCGATTTTCGCCGCTACCGGCGAAAAACCGCGCGATTTTCGCCGCTACCGGCCAAAAACTATGCGATTTTCGCAGCTGGCGGGCAAAAATCGCGATTTTCGCCGCTACCGGCCAAAAATAGCGCGATTTTCGCCGCTAGCTGCCAAAAACCGTGCAATTTTCGCCGCTAGCGGCCAAAAATCGGGCGATTTTTGCCGCTAACGGCCGAAAACCACGCTATTTTGCGCAAAAACCATGCGATTTTCGCAGCTGGCGGGCAAAAATCGCGATTTTCGCCGCTACCGGCCAAAAATAGCGCGATTTTTGCCGCTAGCGGCCAAAAACCGTGCAATTTTCGCCGCTAGCGGCCAAAAATCGGGCGATTTTTGCCGCTAACGGCCGAAAACCACGCTATTTTGCGCAAAAACCATGCGATTTTCGCAGCTGGCGGGCAAAAATCGCGATTTTCGCCACTACCGGCCAAAAATAGCGCGATTTTCGCCGCTACCAGCCAAAAACTGCGCGATTTTTGCCGCTACCGGCCAAAAACCATGCGATTTTCGCAGCTGGCGGGCAAAAATCGCGATTTTCGCCGCTACCGGCCAAAAATAGCGCGATTTTCGCCGCAAGTGGCCAAAAACCGTGCGTTTTTCGCCGCTAGCGGCCAAAAATCGGGCGATTTTTGCCGCTAACGGCTGAAAACCGCGCTATTTTCCACAAAAACCATGCGACTTTCGCAGCTGGCGGGCGAAAATCGCGATTTTCGCCGCTACCGGCCTAAAATAGCGTGACTTTCGCCGCTACCGGCCAACAACCGCGCGATTTTCGCCGCTACCGGCCAAAAACCATGCGATTTTCGCAGCTGACGGGCAAAAATCGCGATTTTCGCCACTAGCGGCCAAAAATCGGGCGATTTTTGCCGCTAACGGCCAAAAACCGCGCTATTTTGCGCAAAAACCATGCGATTTTCGCAGCTGGCGGGCAAAAATCACGATTTTCGCCGCTACCGGCCAAAAACTAAGCGATTTTCGCAGCTAGCGGGCCAAAATCGCGATTTTCGCCGCTACCGGCCAAAAATAGCGAGATTTTCGCCGCTACCAGCAAAAAACTGCGCGATTTTTGCCGCTACCGGCCAAAAACCATGCGATTTTTGCAGCTGGCGGGAAAAATCGCGATTTTCGTCGCTACCGGCCAAAAATAGCGCGATTTTCGCCGCTACCAGCAAAAAACTGCGCGATTTTTGCCGCTACCGGCCAAAAACCATGCGATTTTCGCAGCTGGCGGGCAAAAATCGCGATTTTCGCCGCTACGGGCCGAAAATAGCGCAATTTTCGCCGCTAGTGGCCAAAAACCGCGCGATTTTCGCCGCTAGCGGTCAAAAATCGGGCGATTTTTGCCGCTAACGGCCGAAAACCGCGCTATTTTGCGCAAAAACCATGCGATTTTCGCAGCTGGCGGGCAAAAATCGCGATTTTCGCCGCTACCGGCCAAAAATAGCGCGATTTTCGCCGCTACCGGCCAAAAACCGCGCGATTTTCGCCGCTACCGGCCAAAAACAAGGCGATTTTCGCAGCTGGCGGTAAAAAATTGCGATTTTCGCCGCTACCGGCCAAAAATAGCGCGATTTTCGCCGCTACCAGCCAAAAACTGCGCGATTTTTGCCGCTACCGGCCAAAAACCATGCGATTTTCGCAGCTGGCGGGCAAAAATCGAGATTTTCGCCGCTACGGGACAAAAATAGCGCGATTTTCGCCGCTAGTGGCCAAAAACCGTGCGATTTTCGCCGCTAACGGCCAAAAACCGCGCGATTTTCGCCGCTACCGGCCAAAAACTATGCGATGTTCGCAGCTGGCGGGCAAAAACAGCGATTTTCGCCGCTACCGGCCAAAAACTATGCGATTTTCGCAACTGGCGGGCAAAAGTTGCGATTTTCGCCACTACCGGCCAAAAATAGCGCGATTTTCGCCGCTACCGGCGAAAAAACCGCGATTTTCGCCGCTACCGGCCAAAAACTATGCGATTTTCGCAGCTGGCGGGCAAAAATCGCGATTTTCGCCGCTACCGGCCAAAAATCGCGATTTTCGCCGCTACCGGCCAAAAACCTCGCGATTTTCGCCGCTACCGGCCAAAAATAGCGCGATTTTCGCCGCTAGCGGGCAAAAACCATGCGATTTTCACAGCTGGCGAGCAAAAATCGCGATTTTCGACGCTACCGGCCAAAAATAGCGCGATTTTCGCCGCTACCGGCTAAAAACCGCGCGATTTTCGCCGCTAGCGGCCAAAAATCGGGCGATTTTTGCCGCTAACGGCCGAAAACCGCGCGATTTTCGCCGCTAGCGGCCAAAAACCATGCGATTTTCGCAGCTGGCGGGCAAAAATTGCGATTTTCGCCACTACCGGCCAAAAAATGCGCGATTTTCACAGCTACCGGCCAAAAACTATGCGATTTTCGCAGCTGGCGGGCAAAAATCGCGATTTTTGCCGCAACCGGCCAAAAATAGCGCGATTTTCGCCGCTAGCGGCCAAAAACCGTGCGATTTTCGCCGCTAGCGGCCAAAAATCGGGCGACTTTTGCCGCTAACGGCCGAAAACCGCGCTATTTTGCGCAAAAACCATGCGATTTTCGCCGCTACCGGCCAAAAATAGCGTGATTTTCGCCGCTACCGGCCAAAAACCGCGCGATTTTTGCCGCTACCGGCCAAAAACCATGCGATTTTCGCAGCTGGCGGGCAAAAATCGCGATTTTCGCCACTAGCGGCCAAAAACCGTGCAATTTTCGCCGCTAGCGGCCAAAAATCGGGCGATTTTTGCCGCTAACGGCCAAAAACCGCGCTATTTTGCGCAAAAACCATGCGATTTTTGCAGCTGGCGGGCAAAAATCGCGATTTTCGCCGCTACCGGCCAAAAATAGCGCGATTCTCGCCGCTACCAGCAAAAAACTGCGCGATTTTTGCCGCTACCGGCCAAAAACCATGCGATTTTCGCAGCTGGAGGGCAAAAATCGCGATTTTCGCCACTAGCGGCCAAAAACCGTGCAATTTTCGCCGCTAGCGGCCGAAAATCGGGCGATTTTTGCCGCTAGCGGTCAAAAATCGGGCGATTTTTGCCGGTAACGGCCGAAAACCGCGCTATTTTGCGCAAAAACCATGCGATTTTCGCAACTGGCGGGCAAAAATCACGATTTTCGCCACTAGCGGCCAAAAACCGTGCAATTTTCGCCGCTAGCGGCCAAAAATCGGGCGATTTTTGCCGCTAACGGCAGAAACCGCGCTATTTTGCGTAAAAACCATGCGATTTTCGCAGCTGGCGGGCAAAAATCGCGATTTTCGCCGCTACCGGCCAAAAATAGCGCGATTTTCGCCGCTACCGGTCAAAAACAGCGCGATTTTTGCCGCTACTGGCCAAAAACGATGCGATTTTCGCAGCTGGCGGGCAAAAATCGCGATTTTCGCCACTAGCGGCCAAAAACCGTGCAATTTTCGCCGTTAGCGGCCAAAAATCGGGCGATTTTGCCGCTAACGGCCGAAACCGCGCTATTTTGCGCAAAAACCATGCGATTTTCGCAGCTGGCGGGCAAAAATCGCGATTTTCGCCGCTACCGGCCAAAAATAGCGCGATTTTCGCCGCTACCAGCAAAAAACTGCGCGATTTTTGCCGCTACCAGCCAAAAACCATGCGATTTTCGCAGCTGGCGGGCAAAAGTTGCGATTTTCGCCACTACCGGACAAAAATAGCGCGATTTTCGCCGCTACCGGCGAAAAACCGCGCGATTTTCGCCGCTACCGGCCAAAAACTATGCGATTTTCGCAGCTGGCGGGCAAAAATCGCGATTTTCGCCGCTACCGGCCAAAAATAGCGCGATTTTCGCCGCTAGCGGCCAAAAACCGTGCAATTTTCGCCGCTAGCGGCCAAAAATCGGGCGATTTTTGCCGCTAACGGCCGAAAACCACGCTATTTTGCGCAAAAACCATGCGATTTTCGCAGCTGGCGGGCAAAAATCGCGATTTTTGCCGCTACCGGCCAAAAATAGCGTGATTTTTGCCGCTAGCGGCCAAAAACCGCGCGATTTTCGCCGCTACCGGCCAAAAACAATGCGATTTTCGCAGCTGGCGGGCAAAAATCGCGATTTTCGCCACTAGCGGCCAAAAACCGTGCAATTTTCGCCGCTAGCGGCCAAAAATCGGGCGATTTTTGCCGCTAACGGCCGAAAACCGCGCTACTTTGCGCAAAAACCATGCGATTTTCGCAGCTGGCGGGCAAAAATCGCGATTTTCGCCACTACCGGCCAAAAATAGCGCGATTTTCGCCGCTACCAGCCAAAAACTGCGCGATTTTCGCCGCTACCGGCCAAAAACCATGCGATTTTCGCAGCTGGCGGGCAAAAATCGCGATTTTCGCCGCTACCAGCCAAAAACCATGCGATTTTCGCAGCTGGCGGGCAAAAGTTGCGATTTTCGCCACTACCGGCCAAAAATAGCGCGATTTTCGCTGCTACCGGCGAAAAACCGCGCGATTTTCGCCGCTACCGGCCAAAAACTATGCGATTTTCGCAGCTGGCGGGCAAAAATCGCGATTTTCGCCGCTACCGGCCAAAAATAGCGCGATTTTCGCCGCTAACGGCCGAAAACCACGCTATTTTGCGCAAAAACCATGCGATTTTCGCAGCTGGCGGGCAAAAATCGCGATTTTCGCCGCTACCGGCCAAAAATAGCGCGATTTTCGCCACTAGCGGCCAAAAACCGTGCAATTTTCGCCGCTAGCGGCCAAAAACCGTGCAATTTTCGCCGCTAGCGGCCGAAAATCGGGCGATTTTTGCCGCTAGCGGTCAAAAATCGGGCGATTTTTGCCGGTAACGGCCGAAAACCGCGCTATTTTGCGCAAAAACCATGCGATTTTCGCAACTGGCGGGCAAAAATCACGATTTTCGCCACTAGCGGCCAAAAACCGTGCAATTTTCGCCGCTAGCGGCCAAAAATCGGGCGATTTTTGCCGCTAACGGCCGAAACCGCGCTATTTTGCGTAAAAACCATGCGATTTTCGCAGCTGGCGGGCAAAAATCGCGATTTTCGCCGCTACCGGCCAAAAATAGCGCGATTTTCGCCGCTACCGGCCAAAAACAGCGCGATTTTTGCCGCTACTGGCCAAAAACGATGCGATTTTCGCAGCTGGCGGGCAAAAATCGCGATTTTCGCCACTAGCGGCCAAAAACCGTGCAATTTTCGCCGTTAGCGGCCAAAAATCGGGCGATTTTGCCGCTAACGGCCGAAACCGCGCTATTTTGCGCAAAAACCATGCGATTTTCGCAGCTGGCGGGCAAAAATCGCGATTTTCGCCGCTACCGGCCAAAAATAGCGCGATTTTCGCCGCTACCAGCAAAAAACTGCGCGATTTTTGCCGCTACCAGCCAAAAACCATGCGATTTTCGCAGCTGGCGGGCAAAAGTTGCGATTTTCGCCACTACCGGACAAAAATAGCGCGATTTTCGCCGCTACCGGCGAAAAACCGCGCGATTTTCGCCGCTACCGGCCAAAAACTATGCGATTTTCGCAGCTGGCGGGCAAAAATCGCGATTTTCGCCGCTACCGGCCAAAAATAGCGCGATTTTCGCCGCTAGCGGCCAAAAACCGTGCAATTTTCGCCGCTAGCGGCCAAAAATCGGGCGATTTTTGCCGCTAACGGCCGAAAACCACGCTATTTTGCGCAAAAACCATGCGATTTTCGCAGCTGGCGGGCAAAAATCGCGATTTTTGCCGCTACCGGCCAAAAATAGCGTGATTTTTGCCGCTAGCGGCCAAAAACCGCGCGATTTTCGCCGCTACCGGCCAAAAACAATGCGATTTTCGCAGCTGGCGGGCAAAAATCGCGATTTTCGCCACTAGCGGCCAAAAACCGTGCAATTTTCGCCGCTAGCGGCCAAAAATCGGGCGATTTTTGCCGCTAACGGCCGAAAACCGCGCTACTTTGCGCAAAAACCATGCGATTTTCGCAGCTGGCGGGCAAAAATCGCGATTTTCGCCACTACCGGCCAAAAATAGCGCGATTTTCGCCGCTACCAGCCAAAAACTGCGCGATTTTCGCCGCTACCGGCCAAAAACCATGCGATTTTCGCAGCTGGCGGGCAAAAATCGCGATTTTCGCCGCTACCAGCCAAAAACCATGCGATTTTCGCAGCTGGCGGGCAAAAGTTGCGATTTTCGCCACTACCGGCCAAAAATAGCGCGATTTTCGCTGCTACCGGCGAAAAACCGCGCGATTTTCGCCGCTACCGGCCAAAAACTATGCGATTTTCGCAGCTGGCGGGCAAAAATCGCGATTTTCGCCGCTACCGGCCAAAAATAGCGCGATTTTCGCCGCTAACGGCCGAAAACCACGCTATTTTGCGCAAAAACCATGCGATTTTCGCAGCTGGCGGGCAAAAATCGCGATTTTCGCCGCTACCGGCCAAAAATAGCGCGATTTTCGCCACTAGCGGCCAAAAACCGTGCAATTTTCGCCGCTAGCGGCCAAAAATCGGGCGATTTTTTCCGCTAACGGCCGAAAACCACGCTATTTTGCGCAAAAACCATGCGATTTTCGCAGCTGGCGGGCAAAAATCGCGATTTTCGCCACTACCGGCCAAAAATAGCGCGATTTTCGCCGCTACCAGCCAAAAACTGCGCGATTTTTGCCGCTACCGGCCAAAAACCATGCGATTTTCGCAGCTGGCGGGCAAAAATCGCGATTTTCGCCGCTACCGGCCAAAAATAGCGCGATTTTCGCCGCAAGTGGCCAAAAACCGTGCGATTTTCGCCGCTAGCGGCCAAAAATTGGGCGATTTTTGCCGCTAACGGCTGAAAACCGCGCTATTTTGCACAAAAACCATGCGACTTTCGCAGCTGGCGGGCGAAAATCGCGATTTTCGCCGCTACCGGCCTAAAATAGCGTGACTTTCGCCGCTACCGGCCAACAACCGCGCGATTTTCGCCGCTACCGGCCAAAAACCATGCGATTTTCGCAGCTGGCGGGCAAAAATCGCGATTTTCGCCAGTAGCGGCCAAAAATCGGGCGATTTTTGCCGCTAACGGCCAAAAACCGCGCTATTTTGCGCAAAAACCATGCGATTTTCGCAGCTGGCGGGCAAAAATCACGATTTTCGCCGCTACCGGCCAAAAACTAAGCGATTTTCGCAGCTAGCGGGCCAAAATCGCGATTTTCGCCGCTACCGGCCAAAAATAGCGAGATTTTCGCCGCTACCAGCAAAAAACTGCGCGATTTTTGCCGCTACCGGCCAAAAACCATGCGATTTTTGCAGCTGGCGGGAAAAATCGCGATTTTCGTCGCTACCGGCCAAAAATAGCGCGATTTTCGCCGCTACCAGCAAAAAACTGCGCGATTTTTGCCGCTACCGGCCAAAAACCATGCGATTTTCGCAGCTGGCGGGCAAAAATCGCGATTTTCGCCGCTACGGGCCGAAAATAGCGCAATTTTCGCCGCTAGTGGCCAAAAACCGCGCGATTTTCGCCGCTAGCGGTCAAAAATCGGGCGATTTTTGCCGCTAACGGCCGAAAACCGCGCTATTTTGCGCAAAAACCATGCGATTTTCGCAGCTGGCGGGCAAAAATCGCGATTTTCGCCGCTACCGGCCAAAAATAGCGCGATTTTCGCCGCTACCGGCCAAAAACCGCGCGATTTTCGCCGCTACCGGCCAAAAACAAGGCGATTTTCGCAGCTGGCGGTAAAAAATTGCGATTTTCGCCGCTACCGGCCAAAAATAGCGCGATTTTCGCCGCTACCAGCCAAAAACTGCGCGATTTTTGCCGCTACCGGCCAAAAACCATGCGATTTTCGCAGCTGGCGGGCAAAAATCGAGATTTTCGCCGCTACGGGACAAAAATAGCGCGATTTTCGCCGCTAGTGGCCAAAAACCGTGCGATTTTCGCCGCTAACGGCCAAAAACCGCGCGATTTTCGCCGCTACCGGCCAAAAACTATGCGATGTTCGCAGCTGGCGGGCAAAAACAGCGATTTTCGCCGCTACCGGCCAAAAACTATGCGATTTTCGCAACTGGCGGGCAAAAGTTGCGATTTTCGCCACTACCGGCCAAAAATAGCGCGATTTTCGCCGCTACCGGCGAAAAACCGCGCGATTTTCGCCGCTACCGGCCAAAAACTATGCGATTTTCGCAGCTGGCGGGCAAAAATCGCGATTTTCGCCGCTACCGGCCAAAAATCGCGATTTTCGCCGCTACCGGCCAAAAATCGCGCGATTTTCGGCGCTACCGGCGAAAACCACGCGATTTTTGCCGCAACCGGCCAAAAACCATGCGATTTTCGCAGCTGGCGGGCAAAAATCGCGATTTTCGCCACTAGCGGCCAAAAACCGAGCAATTTTCGCCGCTAGCGGCCAAAAATCGGGCGATTTTTGCCGCTAACGGCCAGAAACCGCGCTATTTTGCGCAAAAACCATGCGATTTTTGCAGCTGGCGGGCAAAAATCGCGATTTTCGCCGCTACCGGCCAAAAATAGCGCGATTCTCGCCGCTACCAGCAAAAAACTGCGCGATTTTTGCCGCTACCGGCCAAAAACCATGCGATTTTCGCAGCTGGAGGGCAAAAATCGCGATTTTCGCCACTAGCGGCCAAAAACCGTGCAATTTTCGCCGCTAGCGGCCGAAAATCGGGCGATTTTTGCCGCTAGCGGTCAAAAATCGGGCGATTTTTGCCGGTAACGGCCGAAAACCGCGCTATTTTGCGCAAAAACCATGCGATTTTCGCAACTGGCGGGCAAAAATCACGATTTTCGCCACTAGCGGCCAAAAACCGTGCAATTTTCGCCGCTAGCGGCCAAAAATCGGGCGATTTTTGCCGCTAACGGCCGAAACCGCGCTATTTTGCGTAAAAACCATGCGATTTTCGCAGCTGGCGGGCAAAAATCGCGATTTTCGCCGCTACCGGCCAAAAATAGCGCGATTTTCGCCGCTACCGGCCAAAAACAGCGCGATTTTTGCCGCTACTGGCCAAAAACGATGCGATTTTCGCAGCTGGCAGGCAAAAATCGCGATTTTCGCCACTAGCGGCCAAAAACCGTGCAATTTTCGCCGTTAGCGGGCAAAAATCGGGCGATTTTGCCGCTAACGGCCGAAACCGCGCTATTTTGCGCAAAAACCATGCGATTTTCGCAGCTGGCGGGCAAAAATCGCGATTTTCGCCGCTACCGGCCAAAAATAGCGCGATTTTCGCCGCTACCAGCAAAAAACTGCGCGATTTTTGCCGCTACCAGCCAAAAACCATGCGATTTTCGCAGCTGGCGGGCAAAAGTTGCGATTTTCGCCACTACCGGACAAAAATAGCGCGATTTTCGCCGCTACCGGCGAAAAACCGCGCGATTTTCGCCGCTACCGGCCAAAAACTATGCGATTTTCGCAGCTGGCGGGCAAAAATCGCGATTTTCGCCGCTACCGGCCAAAAATAGCGCGATTTTCGCCGCTAGCGGCCAAAAACCGTGCAATTTTCTCCGCTAGCGGCCAAAAATCGGGCGATTTTTGCCGCTAACGGCCGAAAACCACGCTATTTTGCGCAAAAACCATGCGATTTTCGCAGCTGGCGGGCAAAAATCGCGATTTTTGCCGCTAACGGCCGAAAACCGCGCTACTTTGCGCAAAAACCATGCGATTTTCGCAGCTGGCGGGCAAAAATCGCGATTTTCGCCACTACCGGCCAAAAATAGCGCGATTTTCGCCGCTACCAGCCAAAAACTGCGCGATTTTCGCCGCTACCGGCCAAAAACCATGCGATTTTCGCAGCTGGCGGGCAAAAATCGCGATTTTTGCCGCTACCGGCCAAAAACCTAGCGATTTTCGCAGCTGGCGGGCAAAAATCGCGATTTTCGCCGCTACCAGCCAAAAACCATGCGATTTTCGCAGCTGGCGGGCAAAAGTTGCGATTTTCGCCACTACCGGCCAAAAATAGCGCGATTTTCGCCGCTACCGGCGAAAAACCGCGCGATTTTCGCCGCTACCGGCCAAAAACTATGCGATTTTCGCAGCTGGCGGGCAAAAATCGCGATTTTCGCCGCTACCGGCCAAAAATAGCGCGATTTTCGCCGCTAGCTGCCAAAAACCGTGCAATTTTCGCCGCTAGCGGCCAAAAATCGGGCGATTTTTGCCGCTAACGGCCGAAAACCACGCTATTTTGCGCAAAAACCATGCGATTTTCGCAGCTGGCGGGCAAAAATCGCGATTTTCGCCGCTACCGGCCAAAAATAGCGCGATTTTTGCCGCTAGCGGCCAAAAACCGTGCAATTTTCGCCGCTAGCGGCCAAAAATCGGGCGATTTTTGCCGCTAACGGCCGAAAACCACGCTATTTTGCGCAAAAACCATGCGATTTTCGCAGCTGGCGGGCAAAAATCGCGATTTTCGCCACTACCGGCCAAAAATAGCGCGATTTTCGCCGCTACCAGCCAAAAACTGCGCGATTTTTGCCGCTACCGGCCAAAAACCATGCGATTTTCGCAGCTGGCGGGCAAAAATCGCGATTTTCGCCGCTACCGGCCAAAAATAGCGCGATTTTCGCCGCAAGTGGCCAAAAACCGTGCGATTTTCGCCGCTAGCGGCCAAAAATCGGGCGATTTTTGCCGCTAACGGCTGAAAACCGCGCTATTTTCCACAAAAACCATGCGACTTTCGCAGCTGGCGGGCGAAAATCGCGATTTTCGCCGCTACCGGCCTAAAATAGCGTGACTTTCGCCGCTACCGGCCAACAACCGCGCGATTTTCGCCGCTACCGGCCAAAAACCATGCGATTTTCGCAGCTGACGGGCAAAAATCGCGATTTTCGCCACTAGCGGCCAAAAATCGGGCGATTTTTTCCGCTAACGGCCAAAAACCGCGCTATTTTGCGCAAAAACCATGCGATTTTCGCAGCTGGCGGGCAAAAATCACGATTTTCGCCGCTACCGGCCAAAAACTAAGCGATTTTCGCAGCTAGCGGGCCAAAATCGCGATTTTCGCCGCTACCGGCCAAAAATAGCGAGATTTTCGCCGCTACCAGCAAAAAACTGCGCGATTTTTGCCGCTACCGGCCAAAAACCATGCGATTTTTGCAGCTGGCGGGAAAAATCGCGATTTTCGTCGCTACCGGCCAAAAATAGCGCGATTTTCGCCGCTACCAGCAAAAAACTGCGCGATTTTTGCCGCTACCGGCCAAAAACCATGCGATTTTCGCAGCTGGCGGGCAAAAATCGCGATTTTCGCCGCTACGGGCCGAAAATAGCGCAATTTTCGCCGCTAGTGGCCAAAAACCGCGCGATTTTCGCCGCTAGCGGTCAAAAATCGGGCGATTTTTGCCGCTAACGGCCGAAAACCGCGCTATTTTGCGCAAAAACCATGCGATTTTCGCAGCTGGCGGGCAAAAATCGCGATTTTCGCCGCTACCGGCCAAAAATAGCGCGATTTTCGCCGCTACCGGCCAAAAACCGCGCGATTTTCGCCGCTACCGGCCAAAAACAAGGCGATTTTCGCAGCTGGCGGTAAAAAATTGCGATTTTCGCCGCTACCGGCCAAAAATAGCGCGATTTTCGCCGCTACCAGCCAAAAACTGCGCGATTTTTGCCGCTACCAGCCAAAAACCATGCGATTTTCGCAGCTGGCGGGCAAAAATCGAGATTTTCGCCGCTACGGGACAAAAATAGCGCGATTTTCGCCGCTAGTGGCCAAAAACCGTGCGATTTTCGCCGCTAACGGCCAAAAACCGCGCGATTTTCGCCGCTACCGGCCAAAAACTATGCGATGTTCGCAGCTGGCGGGCAAAAACAGCGATTTTCGCCGCTACCGGCCAAAAACTATGCGATTTTCGCAACTGGCGGGCAAAAGTTGCGATTTTCGCCACTACCGGCCAAAAATAGCGCGATTTTCGCCGCTACCGGCGAAAAACCGCGCGATTTTCGCCGCTACCGGCCAAAAACTATGCGATTTTCGCAGCTGGCGGGCAAAAATCGCGATTTTCGCCGCTACCGGCCAAAAATCGCGATTTTCGCCGCTACCGGCCAAAAATCGCGCGATTTTCGGCGCTACCGGCGAAAACCACGCGATTTTTGCCGCTACCGGCCAAAAACCATGCGATTTTCGCAGCTGGCGGGCAAAAGTTGCGATTTTCGCCACTACCGGCCAAAAATAGCGCGATTTTCGCCGCTACCGGCGAAAAACCGCGCGATTTTCGCCGCTACCGGCCAAAAACTATGCGATTTTCGCAGCTGGCGGGCAAAAATCGCGATTTTCGCCGCTACCGGCCAAAAATAGCGTGATTTTCGCCGCTACCGGCCAAAAACCGCGCGATTTTCGCCGCTACCGGCCAAAAACCATGCGATTTTCGCAGCTGGCGGGCAAAAATCGCGATTTTCGCAGCTACCGGCCAAAAATAGCGTAATTTTCGCCGCTACCGGCCAAAAACCGCGCGATTTTCGCCGCTAGCGGCCAAAAACCTTGCGATTTTCGCCGCTATCGGCCAAAAATCGGGCGATTTTTGCCGCTAACGGCCGAAAACCGCGCTATTTTGCGCAAAAACCATGCGATTTTCGCAGCTGGCGGGCAAAAATCGCGATTTTCGCCGCTACCGGCCAAAAATAGCGCAATTTTCGCCGCTACCGGCCAAAAACTATGCTATTTTCGCAGCTGGCGGGCGAAAATCGCGATTTTCGCCGCTACCGGCCTAAAATAGCGTGACTTTCGCCGCTACCGGCCAAAAACCGCGCGATTTTCGCCGCTACCGGCCAAAAACCATGCGATTTTCGCAGCTGGCTGGCAAAAATCGCGATTTTCGCCACTAGCGGCCAAAAATCGTGCGATTTTCGCCGCTAGCGGCCAAAAATCGGGCGATTTTTGCCGCTAACGGCCAAAAACCGCGCTATTTTGCGCAAAAACCGTGCGATTTTCGCAGCTGGTGGGCAAAAATCGCGATTTTCGCCGCTACCGGCCAAAAATAGCGCAATTTTCGCCGCTACCGGCCAAAAACTATGCGATTTTCGCAGCTAGCGGGCCAAAATCGCGATTTTCGCCGCTACCGGCCAAAAATAGCGCGATTTTCGCCGCTACCAGCAAAAAACTGCGCGATTTTTGCCGCTACCGGCCAAAAACCATGCGATTTTCGCAGCTGGCGGGCAAAAATCGCGATTTTCGCCGCTACCGGCCAAAAATAGCGCGATTTTCGCGCTACCGGCCAAAAACAGCTCAATTTTCGCCGCTACCGGCCAAAAACCATGCGATTTTCGCAGCTGGCGGGAAAAAATCGCGATTTTCGCCGCTACCGGCCAAAAATAGCGCGATTTTCGCCGCTACTGGCCAAAAACCGCGCGATTTTCGCCGCTACTGGCCAAAAACCAAGCGATTTTCGCAGCTGGCTGGGAAAAATCGCGATTTTCGCCGCTACCGGCCGAAAATAGCGCGATTTTCGCCGCTACCGGCCAAAAACCGCGCGATTTTCGCCGCTACTGGCCAAAAACCAAGCGATTTTCGCCGCTACCGGCCAAAAATAGCGCGATTTTCGCCGCTACCGGCCAAAAACCGCGCGATTTTCGCCGCTACCGACCAAAAACCATGCGATTTTCGCAGCTGGCGGGCAAAAATCGCGATTTTCGCCGCTACCGGCCAAAAATAGCGCGATTTTCGCCGCTACCGGCCAAAAACCAAGCGATTTTTGCTGCTACTGGCCAAAAACCAAGCGATTTTCGCAGCTGGCGGGGAAAAAATCGCGATTTTCGCCGCTACCGGCCAAAAATAGCGCGATTTTCGCGCTACCGGCCAAAAACAGCTGAATTTTCGCCGCTACCGGCCAAAAACCATGCGATTTTCGCAGCTGGCGGGAAAAAAGCGCGATTTTCGCCGCTACCGGCCAAAAATAGCGCGATTTTCGCCGCTACTGGCCAAAAACCTCGCGATTTACGCCGCTACTGGCCAAAAACCAAGCGATTTTCGCAGCTGGCGGGGAAAAATCGCGATTTTCGCCGCTACCGGCCAAAAATAGCGCGATTTTCGCCGCTACCGGCCAAAAATAGCGCGATTTTCGCCGCTACCGGCCAAAAACAGCTCGATTTTCGCCACTACCGGCCAAAAACCATGCGATTTTCGCAGCTGGCGGGAAAAAATCGCGATTTTCGCCGCTACCGGCCAAAAATAGCGCGATTTTCGCCGCTACCGGCCAAAAAACGCGCGATTTTTGCCGCTACTGGCCAAAAACTAAGCGATTTTTGCAGCTGGCGGGGAAAAATCGCGATTTTCGCCGCTACCGGCCAAAAATAGCGCGATTTTCGCCGCTACCGGCCAAAAACCAAGCGATTTTCGCTGCTACTGGCCAAAAACCAAGCGATTTTCGCAGCTGGCGGGGAAAAATCGCGATTTTCGCCGCTACCGGCCAAAAATAGCGCGATTTTCGCGCTACCGGCCAAAAACAGCTCAATTTTCGCCGCTACCGGCCAAAAACCATGCGATTTTCGCAGCTGGCGGGAAAAAATCGCGATTTTCGCCGCTACCGGCCAAAAATAGCGCGATTTTCGCCGCTACTGGCCAAAAACCGCGCGATTTTCGCCGCTACTGGCCAAAAACCAAGCGATTTTCGCAGCTGGCGGGGAAAAATCGCGATTTTCGCCGCTACCGGCCAAAAATAGCGCGATTTTCGCCGCTACCGGCCAAAAATAGCGCGATTTTCGCCGCTACCGGCCAAAAACAGCTCAATTTTCGCCGCTACCGGCCAAAAACCATGCGATTTTCGCAGCTGGCGGGAAAAAATCGCGATTTTCGCCGCTACCGGCCAAAAATAGCGCGATTTTCGCCGCTACCGGCCAAAAACCGCGCGATTTTCGCCGCTACTGGCCAAAAACCAAGCGATTTTCGCAGCTGGCGGGGAAAAATCGCGATTTTCGCCGCTACCGGCCAAAAACCGAGCGATTTTCGCCGCTACCGGCCAAAAACCGCGCGATTTTCGCCGCTACTGGCCAAAAACTAAGCGATTTTCGCAGCTGGCGGGGAAAAATCGCGATTTTCGCAGCTGGCGGGGAAAAATCGCGATTTTCGCCGCTACCGGCCAAAAATAGCGCGATTTTCGCCGCTACCGGCCAAAAATAGCGCGATTTTCGCCGCTACCGG
>NC_091236.1:5121863-5123915 GCF_040958095.1 Procambarus clarkii | reverse complement strand
CCCCTGTACCCTCCCCCTCTTATCCACCCCCTGTACCCTCCCCCTCTTATCCACCCCCTGTACCCTCCCCCTCTATCACCCCTGTACCCTCCCCCTCTCCCCCACCACCCCAAGCCCTCCCTCCTCCACCAATCCCCCCGTGCCAGGTCCCCCCAGCTCCCACTCACCCCAGATCCCAAAGGTCCCCCCAGAAAAGAAGCAGAAGAGAGTCAGTTTCAGGGTGATGTACTCGAACATAGATGGGATCACAAGCAAGACAAGTGAACTAAGGGAAAGAGCACAAGAAGTTAACCCAGATGTAATCGGACTCACTGAAACAAAACTCTCTGGAATCATAACGAATGCCGTGTTTCCCCAGGAGTATACAGTAATAAGGAAAGAGAGGGAAGGTAGAGGAGGAGGCGGAGTGGCCCTACTCATGAGAAGGGAATGGAGTTTTAAGGAGATGGCCATCCCGGGCTGTGAGGAGTTCAGAGACTACATAGCAGGCACCATAACAATGGGAGGACCAAGAATAGTAGTAGCAGTAATATACAACCCTCCACCAAATGACAGGAGACCCAGTCAAGAGTATGAAAACAACAACAAGGCAGTTAACACTATAATTGAGAGGGCAGCCTCTGCTGCCTGTAGAAATAGATCCCACCTGCTCATCATGGGCGACTTCAATCACGGAAAGATTGACTGGGAGAACAAGGAACCGCATGGAGGCGAGGATACGTGGAGAGCCAAACTATTGGAGGTGGTGACAAGCAACTTTTTAACGCAGCATGTCGGAGAACCCACAAGGATGAGAGGCAATGACGAACCAGCGAGACTCGACCTAGTCTTCACTCTGAACGACTCCGACATAAGAGAAATCGGTTTTGAGGACCCAGTAGGAATGAGCGACCACAGTGTACTGGTGTTTGAGTACTTGATTGAAGAAGGGTTATTGAACTCGAGGAGGGATACCGAAACCAAAAGGTTAGCATACCGAAAGGGAAACTATGAGGGGATAAGAAAATTCCTAACAGATATAGCATGGGAAACAGAGCTCAGGGGAAAGACGGCCCAAGATATGATGGATTACATCACGCAGAAGTGCAAGGACGCAGCAAACAAGTTTGTCCCAGTCCAAAAGGAAAACAGAGAAATGAAGATGAGAAACCCATGGTTTAATCAAAGATGTAGGCTAGCTAAGCAGCAAAGTAAAAGGGCATGGAGAAACTATAGGAATAACAGGACACTGGAGAGCAGAGAAAGATACCAGAATGCCAGGAATGAATATGTCAGGATGAGAAGAGAGGCAGAAAGACAATACGAAAATGACATCGCAAGCAAGGCAAAGACTCAGCCTAAATTGTTGCATAGCCACATTAGGAGAAAAACAACAGTAAAGGAACAGGTTATGAGATTAAGGATAGGGGCGGAAGGATTCACTACAAATGACAAGGAAGTGTGTGAAGAATTGAATAAGAAATTCCAGGAGGTCTTCACCTTAGAACAAGGAGAAATTCCAGAGGTAAGTGAGGGAATAGCTAACCAGGAACCACTGGAAGAGTTTGAGATTACCAGTGGGGAAGTAAGGAAGTGTTTACTAGAGTTGGACGTGACGAAGGCTATAGGCCCAGATGGAATCTCCCCTTGGGTTCTAAAGGAAGGAGCAAGAGAACTGAGCCTACCACTCTCCATAGTGTATAACAAATCACTGGCAACAGGGGAACTGCCAGATACTTGGAAAGCAGCTAACGTAGTCCCGATATACAAGAAAGGGGATAGACAGGAGGCACTGAACTACAGGCCAGTGTCCCTAACCTGCATACCATGCAAGCTGATGGAGAAGATTGTGCGAAAAAAACTAGTGGAGCATCTGGAGCGAAGGAACTTTGTAACACAGCATCAACATGGGTTCAGGGATGGCAGGTCCTGCCTCACAGGGTTACTTGAATTCTACGACCAGGCAACAAAAATAAGGCAAGAAAGAGAAGGGTGGGCAGACTGCATATTTTTGGATTGTCAGAAAGCCTTTGATACAGTGCCACACAAGAGGCTAGTGCGAAAGTTGGAGAT
>NC_091236.1:5106863-5116863 GCF_040958095.1 Procambarus clarkii | reverse complement strand
CTGTGTGTGTTCTGCTGTGTGTGTTTTGCTGTGTGTGTGTTCTGCTCTGTGTATGTGTGTGTGTTTTGCTGTGTGTGTGTTCTGCTCTGTGAGTGTTCTCATCTCTCTCAGTATTTTGTTATTTATTTTTAGTTGACGTAAATCAATCTTCTTATTAACATGAATTGTTCTGTCCTTAAATATGATAACAGAGATGGAAGGGGAAGTGGAAGAGAAGGGGTAATGTGAGACAGATAAATGGGAAGGAACAACGTTATAACCGGTGATCATAAGAACTATATGTTGCTAGGCTGGGATGTGGCATAGCACTTTCTCCACCCCATCCTCCCACACCAACAGACGAGATTAACTCTGTGAAGGTGCGCCTGGGAAGGAGGTAGAGAGTGTGTGTTAATGGGATGGGAGAGATGTGGGAGAGATGTGGGAGGGTGCGTCCATGGGAGGGAAGTTGAAAGAGGTGAAAGGGTTGATAAAATGATGATAATCTTGGCGTTTTTGGGCATATTGTTCGGCTGGTTAGGGTCGTAGGTGTATGATTAGTTATACAGTTGTATTATTTAGCCTCTCAGTTGTATTTTTTACGGAGTGGCTAATCGACAGAACTTTTACGGAGTGGCTAATCGAAAGAACTTTTACGGAATGGCTAATCGAGAGACCGTGCTGAACTTGGATACTTTAATAGGATAGCTAATCTTCTAATCTTCTCCCCCCGTCTAATCCCGTCCCTTCTCCAACTGCATCCCAGTTTGCTAATCCCCTTTCCACCATCTCCTATTACCCTCCCCTATTCCCTCCAATCACGTCCCATAATCTTCTAACACTTTCCTATCCTCTCCAATTTCATCACTCTCCTTCAAATCCCTCCAATCATCTCGCTCTAATCACCCCCTGCCTCCACTCACATTTGAACCTATAAACCCCCTTCTTGTCCTCTACAATCACTTCCCACCCTTCCAATCACTTCCACTCCCTCCGTTGCTCCTCTCCAATCACCTCGAAACTCCCCCAATCCCAATACCTCCCACCAATCACCCCCCTACCCCCCTCCAAACACCTCTCACCCACTCACCTGTATTTAACCCTCTTGGTTTATCTTACAAATCAAACATTCTGAGATTCATATCTACACACAATGTTACCGATGGCTATCTTGAGATCTTGAGATGATTTCGGGGCTTTAGTGTCCCCGCGGCCCGGTCCTCGACCAGGCCTCCACCCCCAGGAAGCAGCCCGTGACAGCTGCACGGGCTGCCCACAACAGGCGTGGAAATGTGGTGGTGAGTGGGGGAGCAGGGGGTATGGAGGAGGGGGAGGGGGGAAGGGGAAGGGGGAAGGGGGGACTAGGGGGGGTTGGGGTTTAAGGAGGAAGAGAAGATGGCGGCGATAGACATTAACTGCGTCTCTGATTTCCCCCTGGACACTCTGAGTATGTCTATACGCCAGCCTCTTTCCGGCTCTCGTAACGAATTAGCCGGTGTAAACAACCGCTCGTTCCCCCGCCCCCCTTCCCCCCTCCAAGATGGCCTAATTAGGGGCCGTGAATGCGGCAGTGAAAGAGATATTAGTGTGGGCCAGATCTGCCCCTCCTCCTTCTCCCCGGGCCACAAGCCGGGCCACGGTGACACGCTGGCCCATAACATCCACCAACAGCCCACTAACAATGGCCCCGGAGGTAGTGGGCCATCCGGGTGTCGCGCGATTTAAGCGCGCAGGTTCCCACCGGCGCGAGCGGGGAGGGGGGGGGGGCAGACGCGGTCGTAAGCCGTAGTTAGCGGGTGATAACTGGGGCGAGGTGTCACCGGTGAACGACTTCATCACGAGGGCAAGAGGAGTGGGGGGGGTGAGGGGGTGCATAGCGGAGGGGAATGGTGTCAGATGGAAGAGTAGGGGGGGGAGGGGGGGACTGGCCGGATTGTGTACCCACGAGGCAAACAAGCAAAGAGCGATTACAAAGGTTGTTGTTGTTGTTTAAGATTCAGCTACTGGGAACAAAAAGATCCAAGTAGCACGGGCTACGGTGACCCCGTAGTGGACTTAACCTGACACAGGAGCGGGACTGTAACTTGGGATTACAAAAGATGTTACAGCCGATGTTGCTAGTACTCTTCCATCTCTCTCCCTCTCCTCTACTCTCTTCTCTTCTTCCCCAGTATCATCTCATATCATTTATTTATAAAACAGGGATCGTAAACAATGACGATTACGTAGATGACAATGTAAGACAAACCAAGCAAGAACACGACATTAACCAAGAGAAGATAACAGAAAACAGTTGAAGAACACGATATCAACAGAACAAGAACACAACCTGAAACCAACGAACAACCAAGAATTTATTACAGCTGTCGGTGGAGGAATCCGCATAGGTAAACAGTCAAGGCTTAGAAAGTGTAATGTTAAGGCAACGGAAATATGAGACAACGGAGAGAGCCTATGAGACCAAGGGAAATATGAGACAACGGAGAGAGCCTATGAGACCAAGGGAAATATGAGACAACGGAGAGAGCCTATGAGACCAAGGGAAATATGAGACAACGGAGAGAGCCTATGAGACCAAGGGAAATATGAGACAACGGAGAGAGCCTATGAGACCAAGGGAAATATGAGACAACGGAGAGAGCCTATGAGACCAAGGGAAATATGAGACAACGGAGAGAGCCTATGAGACCAAGGGAAATATGAGACAACGGAGAGAGCCTATGAGACCAAGGGAAATATGAGACAACGGAGAGAGCCTATGAGACCAAGGGAAATATGAGACAACGGAGAGAGCCTATGAGACCAAGGGAAATATGAGACAACGGAGAGAGCCTATGAGACCAAGGGAAATATGAGACAACGGAGAGAGCCTATGAGACCAACGGGATGCAAGACAACGGAGAAAAACGGGAAACGGGGAAGAGGCAGAAATAAACAGTCAGATATGACAGAGGAGGTGCCGGGACCTCCCTTGGGAAATTGCCTCTGTACGGTCGCTGGGAGGCGTTTGCTGTTGCTCTCTCATGCCCTCCAAGCTCTCATGTGTTGTTGATGTTTAAATGATATATTGGGGTTAAACACAAAGTTAAAAAAATAAAAAAATATAAACATAAAAAAGGAAGAAATGTTAAATCAACTCTGAGGCACAACACCTAAAGGGAGAGATAGATTACTTCAATAACATTTCCTCCTGTTCATTATTCTTCCCCACAACCCCTATCCCAAGCTACATCATCATCTCTCACCTATCCCCCCCATTCCCACTATGACCGTCCTTCATCTCTTCCATTCCTCTTCCCCCCATCCCATCCCCTCCAGCATCCAGTTCCAGCAAAACTGTCGATTTTGGATAATCTTCTGGCTGAGTTGAGTGATGCTTCAGGTCAGGTAGAGGTATGGAGGGAAGTTTCTCTTTACCTCTTCTTCTCTCTCTCCCTTACACCATCACTGTACTCCACCACTTCACCATCCTCTCTATAGTGCAGCGCCACCACTGTACACCACCACTGTACAGCCATAAAGACATTAGAAATAATTTTTGTTATCGTCAGAGTAGTTAACAGGTGGAATGCATTAGGCAGTGATGTGGTGGAGGCTGACTCCATACACAGTTTCAAGTGTAGATATGATAGAGCCCAGTAGGTTCAGGAACCTGTACACCTGTTGATTGACGGCTGAGAGGCGGGACCAAAGAGCGTGATCTCAACCCTCACAAGCACAACTAGGTGAGTACATCACCACAGACATCACCACCACTAGTTCACAGTTACACCATACATCATCCCCCCGCTCCCCCCTTCACCATCCTACCCCAAGCCTGACTACACTGTCACTATTGTCCACAATATTCGATTCCTTATTTACATGGTAACTCTGCCAGTCTGGTGGTTGTCATGGTGATATCTGCATCAAAGGTGACGCCAGTAGCAGTTAATTAGAGCAGTTTCAGTGGCTTTAATTAGTGGTGGGTTAAGTCTTTGTGGAGTGTTGAGAAAACTGGCCAGGGTGAGATAGGGGCAGGAATGTCTCGGGTGTAAAGCATTCACTTATTGCTCTCTTTGATTGTGTGTGTGTGTGTGTGTGTGTGTGTGTGTGTGTGTGTGTGTGTGTGTGTGTGTGTGTGTGTGTGTGTGTGGGTGTGTGTGTGTGTGTGTGTGTACTCACCTAGTTGTGTTTGCGGGGGTTGAGCTCTGCTCTTTCGGCCCGCCTCTCAACTGTGACTCCTATGCATACTGGAGTATACCTATGCATACATATGTGACTCCTATGCATACAGCGGGCTGACAGCCAAGATGCCTCACTCCTCATCGGGCCAACAGCCCAGCGGCCTCACTCCTCAGCTGCCTCACTCCTCAGCTGCCTCACTCCTCAGCTGCCTCACTCCTCAGCTGCCTCATTCCTCAGCTGCCTCACTCCTCAGCTGCCTCACTCCTCAGCTGCCTCACTCCTCAGCTGCCTCACTCCTCAGCTGCCTCACTCCTCAGCTGCCTCACTCCTCAGCTGCCTCACTCCTCAGCTGCCTCACTCCTCAGCTGCCTCACTCCTCAGCTGCCTCACTCCTCAGCGGCCTCACTCCTCAGCTGCCTCACTCCTCAGCTGCCTCACTCCTCAGCGGCCTCACTCCTCAGCGGCCACACTCCTCAGCGGCCACACTCCTCAGCTGCCACACTCCTCAGCTGCCTCACTCCTCAGCTGCCTCACTCCTCAGCGGCCTCACTCCTCAGCTGCCTCACTCCTCAGCTGCCTCACTCCTCAGCTGCCTCACTCCTCAGCGGCCACACTCCTCAGCGGCCTCACTCCTCAGCTGCCTCCCTCCTCAGCGGCCTCACTCCTCAGCGGCCTCACTCCTCAGCTGCCTCCCTCCTCAGCGGCCTCACTCCTCAGCGGCCTCACTCCTCAGCGGCCTCACTCCTCAGCTGCCTCACTCCTCAGCTGCCTCACTCCTCAGCGGCCACACTCCTCAGCGGCCTCACTCCTCAGCTGCCTCCCTCCTCAGCGGCCTCACTCCTCAGCGGCCTCACTCCTCAGCGGCCTCACTCCTCAGCGGCCACACTCCTCAGCGGCCTCACTCCTCAGCGGCCTCACTCCTCAGCGGCCTCACTCCTCAGCGGCCTCACTCCTCAGCTGCCTCCCTCCTCAGCGGCCTCACTCCTCAGCGGCCTCACTCCTCAGCGGCCTCACTCCTCAGCGGCCACACTCCTCAGCTGCCTCACTCCTCAGCTGCCACACTCCTCAGCTGCCTCACTCCTCAGCTGCCACACTCCTCAGCTGCCACACTCCTCAGCGGCCTCACTCCTCAGCTGCCTCACTCCTCAGCGGCCTCACTCCTCAGCTGCCTCACTCCTCAGCTGCCTCACTCCTCAGCGGCCTCACTCCTCAGCTGCCTCACTCCTCAGCGGCCTCACTCCTCAGCGGCCTCACTCCTCAGCTGCCTCACTCCTCAGCGGCCTCACTCCTCAGCGGCCTCACTCCTCAGCTGCCTCACTCCTCAGCGGCCTCACTCCTCAGCTGCCTCACTCCTCAGCGGCCTCACTCCTCAGCGGCCTCACTCCTCAGCTGCCTCACTCCTCAGCGGCCTCACTCCTCAGCTGCCTCACTCCTCAGCGGCCTCACTCCTCAGCGGCCTCACTCCTCAGCTGCCTCACTCCTCAGCGGCCTCACTCCTCAGCTGCCTCACTCCTCAGCGGCCTCACTCCTCAGCGGCCTCACTCCTAAGCGGCCTCACTCCTCAGCGGCCTCACTCCTCAGCGGCCTCACTCCTCAGCGGCCTCACTCCTCAGCTGCCTCACTCCTCAGCTGCCTCACTCCTCAGCTGCCACACTCCTCAGCTGCCACACTCCTCAGCGGCCTCACTCCTCAGCGGCCTCACTCCTCAGCTGCCTCACTCCTCAGCGGCCTCACTCCTCAGCTGCCTCACTCCTCAGCGGCCTCACTCCTCAGCGGCCTCACTCCTCAGCTGCCTCACTCCTCAGGCATTAACACACGTCTCATATGAGTGAGATTAATGCTTAAAAAAGTTCGTCTCAGATTTTTGCATTTTCTGCCGCCTAAATTGACGTGGCGACGTTCCCTGAGGAGTTGACGGTGGTTTGTGTGGTGTGGAATGGCGGGTAGTTGAGGGAGGGGAAGGGGAGGTAGGGGTAGTTGTGTCCGGGGGGGGGGTAGTAAGGGGGGGGGAGGGGAAGTTGTGGCAGAGGAGGGGAAACAATGGAAGGAACAGTTTGGTAGGAGAGGAATATATATGACTGTAGTTATGTACAAGACTTAAGTAGTTATGTACTCACCTAATTGTGCTTGCGGGAGGGTTGAGCTCTGGCTCTTTGGTCCCGCCTCTCAACCGTCAATCAACAATGTGGAAGAGGGAGGAGGGGGGATTTGGAGAGGGACATATGTGGCCTGGGTTGGGGGGGTAGCAATGCCCCGGGGGGGGGGGGAAGGAGAGGGGGAGAAATATGACAAAAATATAATGGCATTTGGGAGATAAAATTCTTCAGAAATCAGGTAGAGAGAAATTTCTGGGTGTTGACATCTCACTTGACCGCCCCACCCCCACCTCCCCCCACCTGAAGCCCCACATAAAAATAATATCATATGTGGCACATACGGGGTTGGGCAACATAAATGCTTATGTTGTAAGGAAACTTGTGCAAGGAATGATTGAAAAACCTTTTATGTCACATACGTCAGACTAATCCTGGAGTATGCGGCTCCAGCGTGGTGTCCATATCTAGTCAAACGCAAGACAAAATAAAAGACTGTTCAGGGTATGCCACCAGATTAGTCTCCGAGCTGAGGGGTATGAGTTACGAGGAAAGGGTTCAAGAATTAAACCTCACCTCACTGGGGAACAGAAGAATTAGAGAAGCCATGATTACCACATACAAATTTCTCAGAGGAACTGACTCGTCAGATAAGGACACGCTATTTAGAACAGGTTGTACTCGAACAAGGGAACACAAGTGGAAACCTAGTACCCAAAAGAGCCACAGAGATATAAGAAAGAACTTTTCAGTGTCAGAGTAGTTAACAAATGGAATGCATTAGGCAGTGATGTGGTGGAGGCTGACTCCATACACAGTTTATAATGTAGATATGATAAGAGTCCAGTAGGCTCAGGAATCTGTACACCAGTTGATTGACAGTAGAGAGGCGGGACCAAAGAGCTAAAGCTCAGCCCCTGCAAGCACAACTAGGTGAGCACAGAGAGCCGCGGGGGCCTCGCAACTGAGTGGACAGCGATCTGGGGTCGTAGTCTTAAGGGCCTGGGTTCGATCCCCGGCAGAGGCAGAAACAAATGAGCAGTTTCTTTCACCCTGATGTACCTGTTCACCTAGCAGTAAATAGGTACCTGGCAGTTAGACAACTGCTACGGGCTGCTTCCTGGATAGGGATGTGCATATGTGTGTGTGTACGCGCGCGCACGCAAAATTTATATATGTAGTAGACATAATTGAGGAAAATACATTGGTTAGAAAGGCGGGGTCCAAGAGCTAATAGCTCGATTCTGCAGAGCTGTCAACTGAGCTGTCAACTAGGTGACAACTAGGTGCTACACACACTTCATACGATGAAGGGAAACTACCTCCCTATAACGTCTAGAGAAAAAGACTTGGGAGTGGACATAACACCAAACGTAACTCCAGAGGCTCATATCAATAGAATAACGTCAGCCGCATACTCTACTCTGGCAAAAGTCGGAACATCCTTCAGAAACTTGAATAAATATGGAGGGTTTTAGATCACTGTATACCACCTATGTGAGGCCAGTCTTAGAGTACGCCGCCCCAGCGTGGAACCCCCATCTTAAAAAACACATAAGGAAGTTCAAAAAGGCGCAAAGATTTGCAACTAGGCTCGTCCCAGAGCTGCTAGGGATGACATACAAAGACAGGCTGAAGGAATTAAACCTGACGACGTTAGAAAGGAGGAAGGAGAGTGGGGACATGATACAGACATATAAATTGCTTAGAGGAATTACCAAGGTGGAAACATAGGAAATGCTTACAGTGAATAACAACAGAACAAGGGACTTGAGAATGGTCCAGGACGGACCGAAACGTCGTCGTCCCTTCAACTTCTAGTGTGTGGTCTGGTCAACAGAACAAGAGAGGTACGGATGGAAGCTTGAAACTCAGATGTGTCATAGAGATATTAAAAAGTTTTCTTTTAGCGTAAGGGAAGTGAATATATGGAATGACCTAAAGAAGCAGATTGTAGAGGCAAACTCCCTTCATAACTTTAAAAACAGATATGATAGAGAAACAGACCAGGAGACATTGCATTAGACAACCAACGGCCAGAAAAGCGAGGTCGTAGAGCTAGAGTTCGACCCTAGAGACACAAACAGTAACTACACACACAATATGGGCCACAGTGGCCGCCACAGCACGACACACACAAACAGTAACTACACACAGACAATATGGGCCACAGTGGCCGTCACAGCACGACACACACACAATATGGGCCACAGTGGTCGCCACAGCACGACACACACAATAGGTGCCACAGATCAGGTAATATATCCCGCTGACAGCATATTCGTCAGGAAAAAAGAATATACACACACACACCTTGTATACAATAATATTACCCAGAGAATACCTCTGCGATAGATATTTACTGATGGACAGATAGATGGAGGCGGATAACAGATGTGTGTTGGATAGGACAGTGGAAGAGGTGTGTGTATTGATGGATAAAAGAATGGATAATCGGATGGATGTAACATATGTACTACAAATGGATAGATGTATCCATCTACAAATATATGGATAGATGTATCCATCTACAAATAGATGGATAGATGTAACGATATTGTAATGATAACCAGGCGGAGGATTAGGATACATATGAACTGATGGACAGATAGATGGGAATGGATCTGTACAGTTTTGATAAATAGATAATTGAGTGTAATTATGTGTTCTGATAGACGGAAGAACGGGAGATGTGTGATAATGGACACATATTATATTATATAATATATATAAGTAACGGATATTATCATATTATTTTGAGAGGGATTCGAGTATATCCGTGAGGCCGGATATTTGACTTGAGAGTATTGACCGGGTTACCTGTTGACCTGAGAGTGTGTGTGTGGGGGGGGGGGTGAGGCCGGATATTTGACTTGAGAGTATTGACCGGGTTACCTGTTGACCTGAGAGTGTGTGTGTGGGGGGGGGGGGTGAGGCCGGATATTTGACTTGAGAGTATTGACCGGGTTACCTGTTGACCTGAGAGTGTGTGTGTGGGGGGGGGGGGTGAGGCCGGATATTTGACTTGAGAGTATTGACCGGGTTACCTGTTGACCTGAGAGTGTGTGTGTGGGGGGGGGGGTGAGGCCGGATATTTGACTTGAGAGTATTGACCGGGTTACCTGTTGACCTGAGAGTGTGTGTGTGGGGGGGGGGGGGGTGAGGCCGGATATTTGACTTGAGAGTATTGACCGGGTTACCTGTTGACCTGAGAGTGTGTGTGTGGGGGGGGGGGTGAGGCCGGATATTTGACTTGAGAGTATTGACCGGGTTACCTGTTGACCTGAGAGTGTGTGTGTGGGGGGGGGGTGAGGCCGGATATTTGACTTGAGAGTATTGACCGGGTTACCTGTTGACCTGAGAGTGTGTGTGTGGGGGGGGGGGTGAGGCCGGATATTTGACTTGAGAGTATTGACCGGGTTACCTGTTGACCTGAGAGTGTGTGTGTGGGGGGGGGGGGGGTGAGGCCGGATATTTGACTTGAGAGTATTGACCGGGTTACCTGTTGACCTGAGAGTGTGTGTGTGGGGGGGGGGTGAGGCCGGATATTTGACTTGAGAGTATTGACCGGGTTACCTGTTGACCTGAGAGTGTGTGTGTGGGGGGGGGGTGAGGCCGGATATTTGACTTGAGAGTATTGACCGGGTTACCTGTTGACCTGAGAGTGTGTGTGTGGGGGGGGGGTGAGGCCGGATATTTGACTTGAGAGTATTGACCGGGTTACCTGTTGACCTGAGAGTGTGTGTGTGGGGGGGGGGTGA